>NC_084734.1:41768842-42013842 GCF_033978785.1 Entelurus aequoreus
TATAATAATATGTATTGTTATTGAAAGAATCTGCAATATATATGTTGCGATATAGATTTTAGGCAGTTTTGCTCATCTTTTCTTTCATTCCTTGCAGAAAATGTTACATACTTCACTATAGATACAATGTTGTACAAATAATTTGTACAACATTATTTTGTACAATAAGTTTTCGTGGACTTCTGCAATACTTTTTGTTCCTGGTTAGAAACATTAGCTCACATGCTAAGAAAGTTCCTGCTCCAACTAGTCAGACAGTACAAGTGTAACAGTCTTTCTTGTGATGTGCTGACCCTCGTGGTTTGGAGTGCAAGTACAGAAGGCACTGCTACAAATTAATTTAGCAGGGCTTAGGTCCATGTTTGGAAAACTCTCTATTTTTTGTGAATTACTGAATGTTTGTATTGTACTACAGTGTACCAAAATAACTGATTAGTTCCCCCTTTTTGACAACCAAGCGCAGAGTTGGGTACAATAATGAACGCCGTATTAACTAAAGCACTGTGCATGTTTTATTCATACGTTGCCCATTTACTTATCAACGCCCACTCACCTCCTCGTCCCCTGATGGGATTTTCACGGTTCATTTATGGGAACGTCTGCCATGAGGGCATAAAGATGGAGGAAGGGAAGGAGGGGGAGGATGAAGAGACACAAAGACATGATTGGGGAATGGACGCTAAGAGCTAAAAGAAGGTAACATGATGAATGGATGACTCCAGGCTTCCAAACATGCAGATTTGCCCCAGTGACCTATTTGGCTCTTCACTGGACAACAAAATTACAAACTCAAACCTTTGCAATGTTTGCATACTGCTGAGGGTGAACATTATTTGAGTAATTGATTGTTTGATTGAAACTTTTATTAGTAGATTGCACAGTACAGTACATATTCCGTACAATTGACCACTAAATGGTAACACCCGAATACGTTTTTCAACTTGTTTAAGTCGGGGTCCACGTTAATCAATTCATGGTACAAATATATACTATAAGCATAATACAGTAACCCCCACTCTGACATTGTAACTCAATAAAAGCATTATTATTGAACATCCAGTTTAACCATAAATCACCGTAATCACCCTTTAATCAAGAAGCTGCTTTTAAGCCAGTGGAGGTGAGGATGCGGTCGTGGGTAGGGGGTGGAGGACGGGGACGGGGACGGGGACGGGGACGGGGGGTCGTTTTAGCAGTGGGGTTCTAGGACGGGGGTCTTCTATGTTTTCCAGGCCAATACCGATTTGGAAATGGAGACGGGACCCCTGACTTCAGGGGTGTCCATAATGTGAGCTTGGAGGCTATTTGTGACCCGCAGCTCGAGTTTTGTTGGCCTCCAGTACAGAATCAAATATAAAATCAAACCAAAAAAACGGTAAAAATTCAAGAAAAAAAAGCAAAAATGTGTAATGTGATGAGAAAAAGCTGATATGTTCATACTAGTAACTAATTATAGTATGCTTTGTAACCTACAACAGTGGTCCCCAACGACCGGTCCGTGGATCGATTAGTACCGGGCTGCACAAGAAATTTTAAAATATTTTTGTTTTTTTGTTTTTTTGTTTAATCAAATCAACATAAAAAACACAAGATACACTTACAATTAGTGCACTAACCGAAAAAACCTCCCTCCCCCATTTACACTCATTCACACTCATTCGCACAAAAGGGTTGATTCATTCTGTTATTAATATTTCTGGTTCCTACATTATATATCAATATCGATCAATACAGTCTGCAGGGATACACTACAGTCCGTAAGCACGCATGATTGAATTTTTTAATGACAAAAAATAAAAAATTATAAAAATAAAAAAATAAAAATAATTATTGGAAAAATATGAAAATTTTGAAAAAAGTCTAATGAACCATTACAAGTGTTCCAGTTAAACTTCCTACGAGGAAGTTGCGGAAATTTCGAAATCCAAATGGAAAGCACTATTAAGAGCCATGCCCACCAGAGAAGAAGAAATGCTGAGTGTGTCGGCCATATTGTAATATGTAGTGCATCTTGCAGCATCTGGACCGTAAGATAGAACAGTGTTTTTCAACCTTTTTTGAGCCGAGGCACATTTTTTGCGTTGAAAAAATGCGGAGGCACACCACCAGCAGAAATCGTCAAAAAACTAAATTCAGTTGACAGTAAAAAGTCGTTGTCACAATTGTTGGATATGACTTTAAACCATAACTAACCATGCATCACTATAGCGCTTGTCTCAAAGTAGGTAGTCACATCATGCTGTTTTGTCACATCAAGCTTATTTTGTCACATCAAGCTTATTTTGAGGTTTTTGCTGTTTTCCTTTGTGTAGTGTTTTAGTTCTTGTGTTGCGCTCCTATTTTGGTGGCTTTTTCCCTTTTTTGGTATTTTCCTATAGCAGTTTAATGTCTTCCTTTGAGCGATATTTCTCGCATCTACTTTGGTTTAGCAATCAAGAATATTTCAGTTGTTTTTATCCTTCTTTGTGGGGACATTGTTGATTGTCATGTCATGTCTGGATGTACATTGTGGACGCCGTCTTTGCTCCACAGTAAGTCTTTGCTGTCGTCCAGCATTCTGTTTTTGTTTATTTTGTAGCCTGTTCAGTTTCAGTTTCGTTCTGCATAGTCATCCCTAAGCTTCCATGCCTTTTCTTAGGGGCACTCACTTTTTGTTTATTTTTGGTTCAAGCATTAGACACCTTTTTACCTGCACGCTGACTCATGCTGTTCCCGACATCTACAAAGCAATTAGCTAGCGGCTGCCACCTACTGATATGGAAGAGTATTACACGGCAGCACCGACACTCAACAACAACACATAATTTGCAGACTATAATTACTGGTTTGCAAAAAATATTTCTAACCCAAATAGGTGAAATTACATAATCTCCCACGGCACAGTAGTTCAAAAACACTGAGATAGAAGACAGCACACGAGTGGAACAAAGGTAAATAACATCAAATATTTACTATTTACTTTGTTACGTGTTGTAAAAGTAGTCAGTGACACTCCATTTATGTAGTTATTAGCCTCAACCTGAGTGAACGGAATGCTGATGCTAACAAGCTAATGCTAAAGCCAATGTGTTTGTGTTGTCGACGTGAGATAAACACTGACATTTATTATTTATATATTTTTATTAACAGCTGAAATGTACCAAAAGGAATCACCTGACCCTCATGAATTCATCATTTACAGAGAGGACAATTTTCTGACTGTTGGACATTGCTGACAAAATCCTGACTTTATCAACAATTCTGTACACTTTATTTTATAAATCATATCATTTTGTATATTATTGCTTTGGATTTCATTTACTTACTTTTTAGTAAAAGAACCGTGACCTAATATTGTCTGTTTATTTACATGGTATCAGAGTAGAAATATACTGTACCACTCCTCCATACGTCATCAGCTGATTCATATAAATACCCTGAACTGTCAAATGTGGTGGAAACACAAACCACACACTTCTACAGGAACCTATAGGTCCAGGAACTAGAGGTTCCAGGCACCTAAAGTTCCTGAACTTTTGGTAGAAAAGGGCCTATTGTTCCACCAGTCCTGTTTCCGACTGCTCGCTACATGCTCTTCGGAGCAGACATCGACGCAAAATATCTTGCAAACTGCGAGAGCAAAAATGCTTGCCCTCTTCCTTCTTAGTGTTCTACACGCAATCATTTGATTGTACACAATCCTTAAAATTGCCACAAATGTGCCAGTACTTTGACTTACGAGAATTGAAGCCATGTTTACTTCCATAAACACTGCAGCACGTGTGACTTCATACGTGTCACATTTTAAGTGGGGTTATCAATTGTTTATTTTACTCCTGAAACCTGGCATCTTTTAGCTTTTACAGGTGCATCAACATCAGGTGTCACATATTGTGTGGCAGACAATTTTAGGATGTTATTCAAGTGCTTGTACGTGAGCTTTGATCGTAGCTTAGTTTTTTTTCATGTTCATTAGAGAAAACTCACTCAAAAATATATGTGGTTTACCATTCACTTCGGTGAATAAATAGGAGGATGATCACTTTTGCACACACTTTGCTTCTTTTTGACAGAGACATTATGTGCAAATGACGGTGCCAAAACACGATGTGTTTGAAGACGGTTTTACGTTGGGTCGAGGGGTAGGAGTCGCAGCCCCGCTTTACTGTGTACCTAACAGAATTGCTATTGCGACATCCAATGGACACATTGAGAACAGCGTTTTCTTTCATTTAAAAAAGAAACTCATTTTTATTCTGAGAGAACCCATTTGTGGGCCTGATCCGGCCCGCGGGCCACATGTTTGACATCCATGCCTTAACTTGTGTGCCGAAGCCCTCCTTCAGGCCAAGCCCCCTTTGACTCTGTTGTCTTCCCGTCAGCCATGCTGTTAATTTTATCACTTCTATGAAGTCTACTGACAAATATACGTTAGAACTATACACTATTTTGTATTAAAAATGGCAACAGGGGAGGATTTTGGCATGCATGTGCAGGTACGAGCCAGTCTAGACCACAACAAGAGGATAGGGCAGACCTTGGCAAGTTGAGGCCCGTTCAGCTTTTCAATCTGGCCCGCTGGACATTCCCAAATAATTTGTTTAGATCTTTAAGATGGAAACTGTAGCTGCCATTATGATGTGCAGTGATGTTTTCAAATTACCGTAAGTCTTGAATTATACAAAGTATTTCAATGGTTGGAATCTGCGCTTTTGCATGATATACTAGTTACTCTGGTAATCTAAGTCACAGCAGCTCAGACGAGGCACCAAGCAGTGTGGGTGGGGAGCGTTTCCACAGAGTGTTTCCAGAGCGGCTAGCCTGAAATGCGGGTGTCAGTGACAGACGCGGAAGGAGATTTTTACAACAAAGTTCTAAAGCTTAGTGATATATCAGATTGTAGGAGGGTTTTTTTTTACCCTTCGCGTTCATATTTCGCTGTGTTTGTTGCATTTTTGTTGCGTTTCTTTTGATTGTAAAATATGTCGATCGAGAGGGGGTGTGACATTTCTATGTTGTCAATATTCAGTGTTTTATCGTTCATAGTTAATATTGTAAATCCCATATTCTTTATTTTCATGTGCATTCAAGGGTGTCTCATTCAGTAAAAAAATTAAATAAAATTCCATTCGATTTTTTAAGGCGGTATGTCATAACAATTTTAGCATTCAATCAGACATTATTTTGAGGTTTAGTATTAGTGTTCCTAAAAATAGATATACGGCCCCGAGACACATTTTTTTCTCTAAATTTGGCCCACCAAGTCAAAAAAATTGCCCAGATAGGGGGGGAAATGATTTTATTGACTACATGACAGGGTGTTGGCAATGCTCGCAGACATCTTAGAGCAAGAGAGGAGAAAGAAACACCCGGCCAAAACTAAGCCACTGCTGAGCTCCATCACCTTCGTGAAAGAGGGTCATAGACCAGTTATCCAAGGCCAAGCCAAGCAAAACTTCCTGCAGTTGGCCCAGGGTTGGGAGATGGAGGTCGACCTGGGGAGGAAGCTCCTCTTCCCAGAGGCGGTACTGTCCACCACGCTAAGACCAGACATAGTTATGTGGCAGAGGTGTGGACTCGAGTCACATGACTTGGACTCGAGTCAGACTCGAGTCATGAATTTGATGACTTTAGACTCGACTTGACAAAATGTAAAGAGACTTGCAACTCGACTTAGACTTTAACATCAATGACTTGTGACTTCACTTGGACTTGAGGCTTTTGACTTGACATGACTTGCTACTTTCCCCAAAACCCAAACCTTAAAAAGTTATTTGGGAGCACTCCGTATCTTTCATTTTATACGTCTGTGTCTATAAGCGTGTGTGCTGCTTGTCAGCGTGTGTGCTGTCAGTACAACAGCCAATCAAATTAAATCTACGTTGTTTTCATCCCACAGCTCTCATCCAATCCAATTGCAGGACAACCACCGAACATGAGTTGTCAAACAATGTGGCAGTGAGAAACAATTATGCCAAAGTTGGTTTCGTTCGGGTATAAAAACTACGACTTGGTCAACAAAAAACGAATTGCCGTATGCAAATCACGCAGTTCGAATATTACAGACGGAGACGCAACAACTTCCAACTTCGTTCGACATTTGAAGTTGCACAAAGAAGGGTAAGTTTTGAATGTAAAATAACGTTTATTGGCTAAGTAACATGACTTTTATTTGCTATGTAGTTAAATCAGTGAGGCTGTAAACTCACTGCTAACGTTATAACCATAGACATCTTATAAGGGTACGCAGCATTGGGCGCTACTGCCTACTGGCGCAGACGAGACGCGGAGCCGCCATCTTGGAGTGGTGATCCGCTCCACTCAGTGCAATTCATTTGGCAGGAGCAATGAACTGTCAGCAAATTTAATTCATCTTACCTCACTGAATACCACTGATTTTCACGCGTTTTTTTTGTCATACGTGTAGCTATGATAACGGACACATGTTTTGGCGTTTTTATTATTCATAGTTTGCTTAACAGTAATATAATATTCTTATACGCTATAAGTGACCAGACGTCCGAGATCAAAACTGGGAATATAATCCCAGAGAAGGGGGAAAAAAACGGTCAGCTATTTTTAAGTTGAAGAAACAATATGATTAGATTATATATACATGCGTATATCCTACATAAACAATGTATGAATACATTAGATATCTATATATTTTAGGGACCTATAGACTGTAACTCTGTTGCTGCAGCAGCAGAGAGTTTATTCTGTCTTGACACTTTGTATTGATATTTTGTTTTACATTCTTACCTTAAATGATAATGTTTACAGTGATTGTTTTATATCTATTTTTTATGTATGTCGCTTTGGATAAAAGCGTCTGCCAAATACTTAAACATATATAAACACCTGAAAGTCTTTATATCAGCTAAAACCACCAATCTGTTTCACTGGATTCAGAATAAAACCAAATGCTGTCTTACCCAACAATGTTAGTATTTGAATATTGTTACTTGAAGACTTATTCCTGGTTACAATTATACTGTTAAGAAAGTATTGTCATATACTTTGCCTAAAATCAGAATGCATCATAATCAGTGGCGGCTGGTGAATTTTGTTTTAGGTGGGGCTGAAAGTTTGTAAACCAAACCCCTGTAGGGGCGTCATCCTCCCCCAGAAGATTTCTTTGTGATTCTCACATACAAATATTGAAGATCTTTGCTCCTTCTCAACTTTGTGGTAATGTTATTTTCATAAAATACAACCAATAGTATGTTAATGTTTGTTTTTGCAAATGTGTTTATTCTGTAAAGGAATGAGTTAAATGTTTAAAATCGTTTAAACTATTAAAATGACTGGTTAATAGTGCTATTATGAATTGCAATGTCAGCACTATTTTTTTTCCTGCAATTTCAAATGCACTTGTTTTAATAAATAAATACAGCGTTTTAAAAGCATACACAATCTGTGTAAAAATATTAGTCTGTGGTTAAAAGGACTTGAAAGGACTCGAAACTCAAAATGCAGGACTTGGGACTTGACTTGAGACTTTCTAGTCTTGACTTTGGACTTGACTCGGGACTTGCCTGTCTTGACTCGGGACTTGACTCGAGACTTGGGGGCAAAGACTTGAGACTTACTTGTGACTTGCAAAGCAATGACTTGGTCCCACCTCTGTTATGTGGTCCCCAGAGGGAAAGAAAATCATCCTGGTGGAACTTACTGTCCCATGGGAGGAGGGATGTGAGGAAGCGGCAGAGAGGAAGAAAACAAAGTACAGACAACTTGTCCAGGACTGCCGGGACAAGGGGTGGATGGCATGGCTGATGACAGTGGAAGTTGGATGTCGAGGATTCCCTGCTCAATCTGTGTGGAATCTGATGACAAGGGTCGGATTGAGAGGTCACTCGAGGAAAACAGCCGTTCGTAGGCTGGGAGAAGCGGCAGAGAGAGCCTCCTGTTGGCTCTGGCATAAAAGAGAGGACAATAGCTGGAAGCCTGGATGAGAGGGGCAGTGATCTGGCCAATCACTGCTGACCCACCAACCGGAGAGTGTTGTGGTTAAGGGTCGAAACACTCGGTGAACGTTGGGGACCACCTGATGACCTCTTGTCCAGGCCAAAGCTTTATCCATTAGAAATGGATTAAAATAGCATCTTTGATGTATTTGCAAACAACTTTGGACTACAAATGAATAAAAATGGCAGACTCGCACAAAGCTCTTTGGGTAAACCTCTACCATGTATGGAGATATCCGCTGATGTAACTGAAGCAAAAATACGTCACTTGAGTCTCAAATTCCAAACAGCTCGTTTGTGGGAAGTATGAAGGAAGCCAAGATTGTTTTATAAATATCTCCGCCATGGCTCTATGACAGGGGTCCCCAAACTTTTTGACTCGGTGGCCGCATTGGGTTAAAATAATTTGGCCGGGGGCCGGGCTGTATATATATATATATATATATATATATATATATATATATATATATATATATATATATATATATATATATATACACTGTATGTATATATATATATAGTCGAGGCTTCTGTGGTTTATCCGTTATACAAACGTACAGTGCTCAATACCGGGGTAGAGCGGAATATATGTTAGGTGAGGAATACTGTATATGTTAGGTGAGGAAAAAACCCAAGAGGCTATATCATCCCTACAAGCCTGTTCCGCAGGCTTGTAGGGATGATATAGCCTCTTGTGTTTTTTCCTGACCTAACATATATATATATATATATATATATATATATATATATATATATATATATATATATATATATATATATATATATATATATATATATATATATATATATATATATATATATATATATATATATATATATATATATATATATATATATATACATACAAACCCTGTTTCCATATGAGTTGGTAAATTGTGTTAGATGTAAATATAAACGGAATACAATGATTTGCAAATCCTTTTCAACCCATATTCAATTGAATTCACTACAAAGACAAGATATTTGATGTTCAAACTCATAAACTTTTCTTTTTTTTTTACGAATAATTATTAACTTAGAATTTCATGGCTGCAACACGTGCCAAAGTAGTTGGGAAAGGGCATGTTCACCACTGTGTTACACATGGTCTTTCCTTTTAATAACACTCAGTAAACATTTGGGAACTGAGGAGACACATTTTTTAAGCTTCTCAGGTGGAATTCTTTCCCATTCTTGCTTGATGTACAGCTTAAGTTGTCCAACAGTCCGGGGGTCTCCGTTGTGGTATTTTAGGCTTCATAATGCGCCACACATTTTCAATGGGAGACAGGTCCGGACTACAGACAGGCCAGTCTAGTACCCGCACTCTTTTACTATGAAGCCACGTTCATGTAACACGTGGCTTGGCATTGTCTTGCTGAAATAATAGAATAGAATAGAATAGAAAGTACTTTATTGATCCCTGGGGGAAATTCAGCACCACAGTTTGCTCACAATAGACAGTAATAATAATAAATAATATAATATATATATAATATGTTATATATATAATATATAAATAATATAAATATATTCTACATATACTCTACATTTAAGTGCAGTCAAGGAACATATGCATATGCGTCTGATGGCTGTCGGTATGAAGGACCTCCTGTGTCGTTCCGTGTTGCATTTAAGCAACACGGAACGCAACACACAGGGGCGTCCATGGTAACGTTGCTTGGATGGCAACATATGTTGCTCCAAAACCTGTATGTACCTTTCAGCATTAATGGCGCCTTCACAGATGTGTAAGTTACCCATGTCTTGGGCACTAATACACCCCCATACCATCACAGATGCTGGCTTTTCAACTTTGCGCCTATAACAATCCGGATGGTTCATTTCCTCTTTGGTCCGGAGGACACGACGTCCACAGTTTCCAAAAACAATTTGAAATGTGGACTCGTCAGACCACAGAACACATTTCCACTTTGTATCAGTCCATCTTAGATGAGCTCAGGCCCAACGAAGCCGACTGCGTTTCTGGGTGTTGTTGATAAACGGTTTTCGCCTTGCATAGGAGAGTTTTAACTTGCACTTACAGATGTAGCGACCAACTGTAGTTACTGACAGTGAGTGTCTGAAGTGTTCTTGAGCCCATGTGGTGATATCTTTTACACACTGATGTCGCTTGTTGATGCAGTACAGCCTGAGGGATCGAAGGTCACAGGCTTAGCTGCTTACGTGCAGTGATTTCTCCAGGTTCTCTGAGGGGCGGCGTGGTGAAGTTGGTAGAGTGGCCGTGCCAGCAATCGGAGGGTTGCTGGTTACTGGGGTTCAATCCCCACCTTCTACCATCCTAGTCACGTCCGTTGTGTCCTTGGGCAAGACACTTCACCCTTGCTCCTGATGGGTGCTGGTAGCGCCTTGCATGGCAGCTCCCTCCATCAGTGTGTGAATGTGTGTGTGAATGGGTGAATGTGGAAATACTGTCAAAGCGCTTTGAGTACCTTGAAGGTAGAAAAGCGCTATACAAGTATAACCCATTTATCATTTATTTATTTATCTGAACCCTTTGATGATATTTCGGACCGTAGATGGTGAAATCCCTAAATTCCTTGCAATAGCTGGTTGAGAAAGGTTTTTCTTAAACTGTTCAACAAATTGCTCACGCATTTCTTGACAAAGTGGTGACCCTCGCCCCATCCTTGTTTGTGAATGACTGAGCATTTCATGGAATCTACCTTTATACCCAATCATGGCACCCACCTGTTCCCAATTTGCCTGTTCACCTGTGGGATGTTCCAAATAAGTGTTTGATGAGCATTCCTCAACTTTATCAGTATTTATTGCCACCTTTCCCAACTTCTTTGTCACGTGTTGCTGGCATCAAATTCTAAACTTAATGATTATTTGCCAAAAAAAAAATGTTTATCAGTTTGAACATCAAATATGTTGTCTTTGTAGCATATTCAATTGAATATGGGTTGAAAATGTTTTGCAAATCATTGTATTCCGTTTCTATTTACATCTAACACAATTTCCCAACTCATATGGAAACGGGGTTTGTATATATATATATATATATATATATATATATATATATATATATATATATATATATATATATATATATATATATATATATATATATATATCATACTTGCCAACCTTGAGACCTCAATACCGGGAGGTGGGGGGTGGGGGTGGGGGCGTGGGCGGGGGTGGGGCGGGGGCGTGGTTGGGGGCGTAGTTAAGAGGGGAATATATTTAAGCTAGAATTCACCATATATATATATATATATATATATATATATATATATATATATATATATATGAAATACTTGACTTTCAGTGAATTCTAGCTATATATATATATATATATTTATTTTATTATACATATAAATAAAAGAAATACTTGAATTTCAGTGTTCTGGAGGCTATCCAGTAGATGGCAGTATTGTCCTGTTTAAGAGTGTCACAACATTGCTGTTTACGGCAGAAGAACTGCTTTACGGTAGACTAAACGTGACTGCTGTTGTTGTGTGTTGTTACCGCGCTGGGAGGACGTTAATGAAACTGCCTAACAATAAACCCACATAAGAAACCAAGAACTCGCCCTCGATCATTCTACAGTTATGACGTCATTGGGCAGGCAAGCTGTTTATATTGTGGGAAAGCGGACGTGAGAACAGGCTGTCCCCACTCAGGTCCGCATTGAGCCGGAGGGGGCGTGGCCTCCAGCTCCGGCTGTTTGTCGGGAGAAAATTTCTGCCGGGAGGTTATCGGGAGAGGCGCTGAATACCGGGAGTCTCCCGCTAAAAACGGGAGGGTTGGCAAGTATGATATATATATATATATATATATATATATATATATATATATATATATATATATATATATATATATATATATATATATATATATATATATATATATATATATACACACACTGCGACGTGGGAAAATGCATTTTTAGACAATACGATTTTCCGTAGCGGCTGGGAGACACCGATAATAACAAACGGTAGAAAATTGATTAGAAAGGACAGATTTTTAAAAATAGTAACTAAAAATATTTTTAAAATGTTGTTTTTTTTAACTTGGGACTTCCCGCGGGCCTTATTTTGAAAGCTGGTGGGCCAGGTCCGGCCCGAGGGCCGTAGTTTGGTGACCCATGGTCCATGGTGTGATTTCAAAATTTCGGAACTTATGTGGGTCCTAAATACACAAAAACAGATACCAACAGGTAAGAAAAGTTGTTTTTGCATTGTAGCACCCCTTAAATGGGAGACATTGTGGCGGTTGTAGTTGTGGATGGACTGTGAAACAGGATACATGTGAAAGTGTGCAGTGTGTCATGGCTTACTTTGTGTTGCTTCCACATGAGGGCCAGCGGCTTGACGTCGTGTTTAGCGTGCCTTCCCTCCTCCATGCACTTGGTGCACACCGGAGCTCTGCAGCTGCAGCAGAACATGACGAAGTTTTCCGCCTCGTGCTCCACGCACGTCGCCGGCTTGCGAGGGGTGGCCGGCGGCTGACCGGTGGCCGCCTGACCCGGCTGTTGCTGGGATCCAGACGGCGCTACGAGGCGGTGCTTGGCGAGCGGACCGCGGGACGGATGGCACCGCTGCTGGCAGGCGTTGCAGTAAAAGACGTCGCATTGCTCGCACATGACTGCGGCGTCCACCGGGTTGCGGTCACACAGCTGACACTTGGGCGCCCCGGAGGAAGAGGCGGCTGCGGAGGCGGCTCGGTGCTGCTGATACCGCGCCACGATCGCTTCCAGGAGCCGGTTCCGAGGCAAGCCGCGGAGTCCGCGCTCGTCCAACGAGACGCTGCGGTGGCACAGCGGGCAGGTGAGCGAGCAGAGGCGCTGCGCGGCGGAGGAGGAGGAGGGGAACACCCGGACACCGTTGGGCGACTTGAGCTGACACGGCGTGTAGGAGCCGTAGCCGCTGTCCGTCTCGCTGTACAGGCTCATCTTGTCCACGTCCAGCAGGTAGTCGTAGTCCGAGCTGGCCGAGGCTCGGCTCTGCTGCACCGGGGGCTCGCCATCCGGGGTGTGCACGCTGATGCTCCGTGCGCACGCCAGACAAACGTTGTGGGAGCAAGGCAGCAAAATGGGCTCCTTGAACAGAGAACCGCACACTGGACATTTTAACTCTTCCTCCATTGCGACCTGTATCGTGTGTGTGTGTGTGTGTGTGTGTGTGTGTGTGTGTGTGTGTGTGTTCTGCCCAAACACTCCAGCACCGACAGTCTTTGGACAGCTCCCTGGCTGTGCGCATGCGCCAGAAAGGGGAGGGGTTTGTGGGGGCGTTGATTGATGGATGTGATTAAAACACGGCTGCAGACTGCTTGCGTTATTGATGTTTTTCTACATATCTAGCTCACATCTGACTATCCTTCCGCAACAAAAAATGTCCCGAATAGAAATGAGATTGTAATCTGTTTGCAACATGAGTAATATCCTTCTCTGTTTCCACAGTCACCTGAATGAATTCCTCAGGTTCTTTTTCCAGGGTGAGATCCACTTACATCCTTGGAGGCCTGGCCCGCCTCAGCGATCATAACGAGATGAGCTGCGATGCGGAATCATGTGTTGCATGGTGAGTAGAGACTAAAAATATCCACATGTGATGCTGCTGGGCTCAGAGGAGACACAAACTGAGCATCTCCGGCTTCAAACGTACAAAAGAACTTCAGCAGTAACAGGAAAATGTGATTCATGTAAAAAACAGATCATTAGTCTAGCATCATTTTTTACCTAAATGAATGGCTATTTTGCAGGTAACTATTGCATTAAGTAAAAAATTGGAGCGCAGAAGCAAATTTGTGTGAAAAAATCATCTTTTATTTCAGTGCAAATTTGTTAAATACAGCATTGAGCGTTTACATTTAAATTACTTTTCAGTCCCTTTTAATCCATTTGTCTCTAAAAGAATTTTAACATAAGCTTGCTTTTTGGATTGGCACTTGGTAAACATCAAAATAATTTTTAAAAAAAGTGACGTTCCTTGCTGCTCAAAAGCTTGTGACATTTATCAGACTGACTTTGTAGTGCTGGGTTAGTGTGCCTAATAATATGGCCAATCAAGCTACCTAACACAACCCTGAAATTGAAATGTCACTGAAGAGTTAAACATGATGGTTCATTTTAAACCTACTTAGCATCACTTCCTGTCCCTCATTTCAAGTGACCACAGGAAGTAGAACAAAGTTTTCTTTAACGCAAAGGTTGGTGGGGTTGTTTCATACGAGAGACGTGGTGCTCTCCGGGTTGATCCGGACGGGCCTGGTGCTCTTTCTGAGGTCCTTCAGCTGCTTTGCGGGTTTGCCCACAACCTCCTCGAAGCGGCGTTCCACCTCGGGCAGCACGGTGTCGTGGAGGAAGCCGGCGTTGAGCATAATGAAGGCCTTCTTCTCGGGGTCCTGCTCGCAGCGCAGGCTGTAGTCCACGTGCTGCACGGCCACCAGGATGATCTCGCGCAGGCTCTCCAGCAGCACCATGTGCAGCTCGGGGATGTAGAGCTTCAGGCCCTCCTCCAGAAAGCTCAGCATCTGCTTGGTGAAGGCCACCACCGTGTAGCTCAGGTTGACCCAGCAGTCATCGCCAACGTAAGTGTCGAACGTGCTCATGCCGCTAGACTGCATCTCGTCCTGCATGGATTAATAACATGTGTACAAAAGGTTACTATGGGGCAAAACTGCTTTTGTAACTTATGTGCCTGAATACTTGTATCTCTTTTATTACAGTGTTTTTCACCTGTTTTCAGGCTAGGTTAGACTATTTGCTGAACAGAAACAAAGTGATCAAACTTACAATTCTTGCATCTGCTGACAAACAGATAGTGAAGCTCCAGGAGTCATTTTAAGATGTGTAGCAAAGCCTTTCTTTTTTTTTCTTTTTTTTTTTATACATAGGGGCAGACCAGAGGTGGTATCTTGACCATCAGGAAGGAGGTTTTTAAAACTTGTATAAACACATTGTAAGATATTCAATTGTGCACACTGAACCTAGAGGCTGTGCTCTCTTAGAACAGAGGCATCTATCTATACTCGGAGGAATACGACACAGACAAAGGTGTCAACAACAGGAAGTGAACTTGTGTGACGTCACATAAACTGGAAGACAAGCACACACCACTTGTTTTGCCTTTATCATTAAAAAACAATCCAAAACATTACAAATTAAAACAGAAGAAGTTAAACATATTTAAACAAAAATTATATACATCTTTAATAAGCCAGAACAATATATATTGTTTCTTCTGCCATTTTTTATTCACTTATTTGTAATAAAACATGGTTAAATTATGTCAGTGTGCGCATAAGTACTTTCTGAGCACATACAACCATACTGCACTAATAATAATAACCATGATAATTTTGGTCACTATAACGGTGACATAAAATGTTCATATTGTTACATTCATACCGTACAAAACATGAAGGAAAACCCACTTGTTATTTTCCGGTTCTCCAATGTAGGTCAATATACTGTATTATAAGCAGTGGTGTAACGATTCGTTTTAACAGCGATTCGATTCGATATTTGTGGTTGGATTTAGGAATTATCTCCTTTTTTAGAACGATTCAATCAAAAATGATTCAGTGAGTAAATCGATTCATTAATTTTTTCAGCCAAAAAAAAATCAAGCTGTGTGACTGAAAATAAATACTGGATACTGGACACTGCAGGAACATTTTTGTATATCTCTGTTATTTCTTGTAAGGGAATTATGTATTGCTTGGTTTTAAATGACGTCACGTCCAGCTCACGTCCCGTCCCGCTCATTGAAAATGTGTGGTAATCAAGCCAGCGTCTTTTCTCAATGGGTAGTAATAGGCGGCATTTAGCCTTTCTCGAAGAAAAATGCCCAATGCTTGCATTGTTTTCAGTTGTATGAATCTTTCAAATCACGAAAAAGATAAAATGAGATATAACCAAGAAGGGCGTAATTGTGCAAGATCTTACAAAACAACAACAAAAAAAGTAGCACGCACTCCAGTCCAAGGGAGCGGAGTCGAAAAATGCACAAGTTTGCAATGATCTCTTTGTTAAAGGTTTGTTTGAAATACTTTTAACGTTTAGTGTTATTTAAAGAACCAGTAGAATGAGTAAGCAAGTTGCGTCTGTATCAAAGCTATTATCATATATATATGATTTATTACACCAAAAGACTTCCAAAGTTTGCAAATAAATAGATATGATCAAAATAGTATCAATCTCATGGAAAATCCCGAGCCATTTTGAGAGATAATGAGGAAGCCAGCCACGTGATCACATGATGTCACGCAAGGAACCAAAGATCCCTTCCCCATCAACAACAATGCTAATCAAGCAGACTTTGTGAAAGCCAGCAACGATTACTTTGGGAAGAGATGTGATCCAGGACCTTAAGTTTTTGAGCCCGAACACAAAGGGGATGAGCAATAAGATTTAGAAAGCCAACTGCTACCCGGTGGGTGCAGCTTCATTGAAACACTGTAGCATCAGCAGCATTGCTAGGTGTTAAACATACAAACTAACAATAACAAACCAGAATAAAACAAACACTATAATATTTCAACTCTCGCTGGAATGTCGACCAACGGGACGCTCACATAATCCCATTTGGATGACGATTCAATCACAATCCTCATGAAGGGTAAAAAAAAAAGTTGCTGCAGCAGGCGTATTTTTGTGTCTTTTTCGGATGTGAAAGTCAAACAGCCTGTCGGTCCATGACCATATTTGTCTACTACCAGGTGAGAGATGCATTAATTATTATCTAGAATTTGCTTTTAGCAAGTTTGAGACAAAGCAAAAGCAGACGCCGGTTTATAGTGTGTCAACAACAGCAGCGTAAGCCAGAATCAGATCACTGCTAACAATGCGCCGGTAAATTTTGGCCGTCTGCGTTTGCGCTTATAATAACAATATCACTCATAATTGGTTAATGTTCAGGTCACAACATGTAAATGGAGTATTATTGAAGGTTTCTGGATGTTTTTAGAGGGTATAATTAGCGCAATAGAGGACCCTCCATCTGTTGACTCAATTGTTAGATATGTATTTATGATTTCGAATGCATAAAATAGCCAAGTATATGTCGTCTTGACTTACATAAGGATTGTGAATGATAAACAGTGTCTTTCTTTCAAATGTTTGCGTATTTATAGTATGAGTGATCCAATAACATTGTCAGAGTGCAGAAGCGTTACTCCAGTGACGTAGAATCTAGGGAAATCGTCGAAGGTGTTCGCAACGGAACATTCAAAATGGCTGACTGAATTTGTGGCATTTTGTGACATTTTAGACGGTATATTCATATACTTTGCGGATTGTAAATACAATTGGATAGGGTTTACAATTGTGTACTCGGATAGTTTACGCCCTGCTAGCTTCAGAATAGATTGATTGACCACCACTTTTTTTCACTTCAAGGAAAAGTCACGTCACGGAATAAAAACAATACATTAACTGTGGATACAAATAAGCAAATAAACAACAGTTGATGGCCAATGCATTCACATCTTCTTTGAATAAAGTGTTACCAGCATTTAAAGGCCTACTGAAATGATTTTTTTTTATTTAAACGGGAATAGCAGATCCATTCTATGTGTCATACTTGATCATTTCGCGATATTGCCATATTTTTGCTGAAAGGATTTAGTAGAGAAAATCGACGATAAAGTTCGCAACTTTTGCTCGCTGATAAAAAAAAAGCCTTGCCTGTACCGGAAGTAGCGTGACGTCACAGGAGGTAGTATTCCTCACAATTCCCCATTGTTTACAATGGAGCGAGAGAGATTCGGACCGAGAAAGTGATGATTACCCCATTAATTTGAGCGAGGATGAAAGATTCGTAGATGAGGAACGTTACAGTGAACGACTTGATAGGCAGTGATGGACGTATCTTTTTTCGCTCTGACCGTAACTTAGGTACAAGCTGGCTCATTGGATTCCACACTCTCCTTTTTATATTGTGGATCACGGATTTGTATTTTAAACCACCTCGGATACTATATCCTCTTGAAAATGAGAGTCGAGCACGCGAAATGGACATTTAAAGTGACTTTTATCTCCAAGACAATACATCGGTGACACACTTAGCTACTGAGCTAGCGCGATAGCATCGTTCTCAAATGAAGATAGAAACAAAATAAATAAACCTCTGACTGGAAGGATAGATAGAAAATCAACAATACTATTAAACCGTGGACATGTAAATACACGGTTAATGATTTCCAGGCTGGCGAAGGTTAACAATGCTGTGCTAACGACGCCATTGAAGCTAACTTAGCAACCAGACCTCACAGAACTATGTACTCTCTCCTTTTTCTATTGTGAATCACGGATTTGTATTTTAAACCACCTCGGATACTATATCCTCTTGAAATGAGAGTCGAGCACGCGAAATGGACATTTAAAGTGACTTTTATCTCCAAGACAATACATCGGTGACACACTTAGCTACTGAGCTAGCGCGATAGCATCGTTCTCAAATGAAGATAGAAACAAAATAAATAAACCTCTGACTGGAAGGATAGATAGAAAATCAACAATACTATTAAACCGTGGACATGTAAATACACGGTTAATGATTTCCAGGCTGGCGAAGGTTAACAATGCTGTGCTAACGACGCCATTGAAGCTAACTTAGCAACCAGACCTCACAGAACTATGTACTCTCTCCTTTTTCTATTGTGAATCATGGATTTGTATTTTAAACCACCTCGGATACTATATCCTCTTGAAAATGAGAGTCGAGCACGCGAAATGGACATTTAAAGTGACTTATCTCCAAGACAATACATCGGTGACACACTTAGCTACTGAGCTAGCGCGTAGCATCGTTCTCAAATGAAGATAGAAACCCATCAACAGCCGTGCTCACCTGCATTCCAGCGATCAACGGCACGACGAAGGACTTCATCCGTGGGTTTGGCGGCAAGCATCGGCTAGGCGTAGTAAGTAGTCCTTGTTGTGTTGCTGTAAGTATTGTAATGCCCCGCAGTGGAGAAGGAGTCACACAGACGAGGAAGCGCTGCTCAATCGTTTTATTAAAAAGCGGTAACTGGTTGTAGTTCAAAAAGTAACGCACACACATACACGAGCTGCTGTTAGCCAAAACTCACGCTCACACACACAAGTTCTCCGCCAACTCACTCGCGCATGCGCGTTCCCCAAACCCTTAAAGACAGTACACTAATGCAAATATCACAGATATTATAGTACTGTACTTAGCCGCTAAGACACCGATCGATCCCACCTACAACGTTTTTCTTTGCAGTCTCCATTGTTCATTAAACAAATTGCAAAAGATTCACCAACACAATGATGTCCAGAATAATGTGGAATTTTGTCGAAGAAAACAAGAGGCTTTTCTATCGGGTCCGATGGGGTCCAACCACTTCCGTTGCTTTTGTGACGTCACGCGCATAAATCATATCCAAAGGAGTTTTTCAACGGACAGTGTGGCGGGAATTTTAAAATTGCACTTTATAAGTAACCCGGCCGTATTGGCATGTGTTGCAATGTTAAGATTTCATCATTGATATATAAACTATCAGACTACGTGGTTGGTAGTAGTGGGTTTCAGTAGGCCTTTAAGGTTGAAACATCAAGAGGAAACTTCTACTGCTCACATTTTTAACATTCAAGCAATTTTCAATCAAACTACAGCACATATGTCAGAGTCAAGGCCCGCGGGCCATATCCGGCCCGCGAGAAGGTTTTTTACGGCCCTTGGGATGATCTTGATTTATTATTAGAACCGGCCGCAGACCGCAGATCTTTTTTTTTTTTTTTTTTTTTTTTTTTTTTTTTTTTTAGACCGCAGATCTTTTACACGCACCAAGCGGATGCCGGTCCAAGGTTCCGAAAGGGGGCGAGCGGCCCGCGGGGACGCGCCTGCCGGCCGAAGGGCTGCAGCCCGGCCGTCAGTCGCGGAGCCCGCCGTGCCACGCGCGCCAAGGGGGCGGGCCGAAACCCGGCCCCGAGGCCCTGAGACTTCTGCTTTGTTTCCCCAAACCGCGCGTCACCGCCGGGCCCGCACCACCGTCGGGCTGCAGCCCGAGCGTCGGTGGCGGAACCCGTCATGTGCCGCGCGCGCCAAGCGGAGCGGGGGGGTCAAGCGGGGCCGAAACCCGCAGGCCACCCCCTCACCACGAGGCCCTGAGACTTCTGCGTTTGACCCCTACGCGCGGCCCGTCGGGACGCGCCCGCCGTCAAGCCACGAGGGCCAGCCGTCGGGTCGCGGAGCCCGCCGTGCCACGCGCGCCAAGGGGCGGGCCGAAACCAGCGGGGGGTTTCGGGCACCCAACTCGCCTCCCTCCCACGGAGGGAGGAGGGGGGTTTAATGTGAACATTACTGTGCAATCACATATTTAGAGTTTTTACTCAATTCAAGTTTAAAAGTTAAAGTTTAATATTTGTTTTCACTGCATGTTACTTCTCCTTAAACAAAGTGTTGTTTTTGATTTATAGATTTTTGCACTTTATTTTATTGTATTTCAATTTAATTATATTTTAAAAATATTTCAGTTGAGTGGATGATAGAAAATTGCTATTATTGTTTTTTTCTTTGAAGTAAATTTAGCCCACTTTTGCTAAAATAGAAAATATAGGCTACTGATGGTGCCTTGAATACCGGTTTCTTTCATTTAATGTTCATGTTATGGGGATTTTTATATAAAGGAAATTTGTCTTTTGTGTCTGTTGAAAATTAAAGATTACTGACAGAGCCATAAGAAAATATTGCTTTATTTATCTGATCATATTGGAATATATTTGTTAGGTTTTCAGTAGGTTCAATTAGGTTCACTAGACTATATGCGTCATTTAAAAATTTTTCAATGAACATTCGAACAGTCCGGCCCTCGGCTTGTAGCTAAATTTTTTATTTGGCCCTCCGTCCATTTGACTTTGACACCCCTGAACTACAGTAACCAACATTTTAAGAGTAAATTTACCTGCTAAATAAAGTTCCCCTACCCCTCCATACAGTATCTGTTCTCCAACCTGGCGTCGCCGATGAAGGACAGTGCACCAGGTGTGCGGAAGCATGTATGCCTCCTCATAGCTGTTGATGGTGTTGGCCCCTCTTTTCCTAATTTCCATAGCCTAATTCATCCATATCTTCTATTTATGTATCCATTCATCCATTTTCTACCGCTTATTCCCTTTTGGGGTCGCGGGGGGCGCTGGAGCCTATCTCAGCTACAATCGGGCGGAAGGCGGGGTACACCCTGGACAAGTCGCCACCTCATCGCAGTCTATGTATTTATTTCTGATGAAATGACTTCTCCTTGGCTGCCAGTTGCGTGTTGCGTGTCACACTTAATGTTGTTGTGTTCCGGAAGTCTGTGCATCGCCTAACTTGCTCCGCTGTCACTTCCGGTGTGGCGGTTGCGTATTTTGTGGCTTAAAATTGTATTATGGCTTCCAATTACTGTGTTGTGTCGTTTGTATTTGTTATGGCTTTTGCAATCGTGCTGTAGCTGAGAGCTGTTGTGTCGTAATTAATGATAGTATCTTGTGCACTGCAAAAACTGAAATCTAAGTAAGATTAAATATCTCAAATAAGGGTGATATTTGCTTATTTTCTGTCTATTAAGATAATTCTTCTCACTAAGCAGATTTTATGTTAGTCTTTTACTTGTTTTTACGGGTTTTGGGCCTAAATTATCTCAGTAAGATATTACAGCTTGTTGCTGATATTTTATGACCTATATTGTGTAAAACATGCTTGAAACTAGAATATCAACTTTTGCAAAGCTGTCATCACTCACAAGTATAAAACTACATTTTTAAAGTAATAATTTCTTCAAGCATGAAAAAAAAATCATGATTTTGACACAATTGTGTCTCATAATTTGCTGTTTTATTTTCAATGAAACAACAGAAAATACGTACTCCTATAGTAGTACAGTTGGCACAACATTTGACATTTCAAACAATTTTGAACAGAAATAGTTCATGCACATTCAGATAAATTCCTCAAAATTTCAATAAAAAAAATTTTGGCTGGGTGCCGGGCTGTATATATGCGCACTAATTGACTGAAAGAGCACGCACTTGTCTCTTTTTTTTCTACCAAGAAAAGTGTACTTGTTATTAGTGAGAATATACTTACTAAGGTATTTTTGGGTTCATTGATGTTAGCTAATTTGACTTGTTTTGGAAAGTCTTGACAAGCCAAATGTTCTTGTTCTATTGGCAGATAATTTTGCTTACTTCATATAAAATACCCCTATTTTTTTTTTCTTTCTTGTTTTTGAACACTGACTTTTTGCAGTGTGACATTTGCTGTCACCTTTCACAGCCATCGTACCTATCCGCCATTTTTGTCTTGATGACGTTACATACGGGCAAAACAGACTTAACCTTTAACGTCCTTATTTTTAAGTGTTCAACCTTACAAAAAGTCTGCTATTATTAAATCCAATGTTTTCCTTTTTCTTGTATCGATAAAATCGATCAATTCCTTTTTAAAACGATCTTGGATCGGTACCTATCTTCTGGCACATTTTTGACTTTGGCCCTTGAAAGCAAAAAGTTTGGGCACCTTTGGACTAGAGCAGGCCTGGGCAATTATTTTGACTCGGGGGCCACATTTAGAGAAAAAAATGTGTCTGGGGGCCGGTATATCTATTTTTAGGAACACTAATAGAAAACCTCACAATAATGTCTGATTGAATGCTAAAAACGTTATGACAGACCGCCTTAAAAAATGTAATGGAATTTTACACTTTTCTATGAACGTTAAACACTGAATATTGACAAAATATGAATGTCACACCCCCTTTCAATCGACATATTTTACAATCAAGTGAAACGCAACAAAAATGCAACAAACAGTGAAATATGAACGCGAAGGGTACAAAATAAACCCACCTACAATCTGATACATCTGATATTTGCTGAATTTCCCCCAGGGATCAATAAAGTACTTTCTATTCTATTCTATTCTATATATCACTAAGCTTTAGAACTTTGTTGTGAAAATCTCCTTCCGCGTCTGTGGAAACGCTTCCCGCCCACACTGCTTGGTGCCTCATCGGAGCTACTGTGATGTAGATTACCATAGTAACTAATTAGATTACCATAGTAACTGGTATATCATCCATAAGCGCAGATTCCAACCATTGAAATACTTTGTGTAGTTGAAGACTTACGGTCATTAGAAAACGTGACAGCACATCATAATGGCAGCTACAGTTTCCATTTTAAAGATCTAAAAAAATTATTTGGGAATGTCCGGCGGGCCAAATTGAAAAGCTCAACGGGCCGCACGTGGCCCCCGGGCCTTAATTTGCCCAGGTCTGGACTAGAGCCTTCTTAAACAAGATAAGACCGTTCTAATTGAGACTAGAGCCGTCTTATCCAGTCTTCGTAACCTCTTATAAAACAACCTAAACAGTCCAGTTGCAACTGATTAATTTGCCTGACAATAACGCATGAGAAGGCACAGTTCTAAGTTTAGACCACCAGAGTGAAGTCCAAATGGTTACCTTGAGCTTGGTCAGCGCCTCAGGTGTCATTAAGTTCATCCTCCGCCACATCTCCTCAGAGTTGCGGTGCTTAGTCGCCTCCATGATGATGTCCTTGTAGCTGAGCAGCGCCGCCTTGACGTCTTTGACCAGCAGCGACTGCAGAGTGAAGGTCAGGTCCAGGCCGATCTCCGTCAGCTGCTGGCAGTGCTCCTTGGCCACATTGACGCACTCGGCCGCCGTTGACAGGCTCTCCTTGCTGTCAAACACCTACAAGAAATGCAAGATAAACTTTTATAGTGACAGTCACACACTTTGTGAATGTTCTCTCATTGTGTTCCCACCTGCTTGATGAAGGCATCCACAAACATCCTCATGGCGGACCTGGACCAGACTACAAACGCAGAGTAGCAGCCTGTGTTCCCGGCAAAGTCCATCTCGAACTCCTTGGCGGTCTCCAGCAGGCTGGTGAAGAAGATGTTGCACAGCTTGTGGATGTAGAGCAGTGTAGCCCCTTCGATTCGAAGCTGCCGGATGGCCGTCTGGACCGCCACCGCACGGTTTTTCAGGAAGAGCTCACAGGCCTTGGTGGACTGGCCTGGAAAACAAGATCATATTCAATGAACAGTTCTCTGCACCAAACACACATGTAATAGTACAAGAACCTAGTCTGATGAGCTGTGACACTGCCCTCCTCGTGGCTTTGGGTCCACCTCGAAGGGAGCGATCAGGAGACAACTCAAAGACCAGGACCTCGGTCAGCTGCCGCACACGCTCGTCCACCTTGTTCCTGAGCTCTTTGACCTTTTGTGTGACCGGCTGGTCTTTGAGGTACTCGTTGAGCTTGTCCAGCAGGTCCACAGCGCCCTCAAAATCCCTCTGAGCGATGCACACGTCCAAGTCCTCTGGCAGCTCCTGGATCCACTCCAAACTAAGGTTCACGCTTTCCCCAGCATCAGCTTGCTCGTCCTCGTCAAAAGGATTAGTGGACACCTCAGCCCTCACGGGGGATGTTGGGACCTCCTCCTCTTTCTTGCGTCCATCCTTGTTGGCTTTATTCTTCTTGGTTTCATCCAGGATCTCCAGCCACTCCTTCTTAATCTTGCTGTTCTCTGCCTGGAAGATGCGACTGTCCGGGAACATGAGGATCTTGAACATGTCCTTCATTGGAGGGTTGTCCTTAACATTGACCACGGCGAAGCTCTCCAGGTCGTACAGGGCGTTGTATTTGTACTTAACCGTGCCACGCCGGTTGGGCAGCCAGGTGGCTATCAACAGGCAGTCGTTCATTAGAAATGCGTGCACCTTCTGGATGGGGGCCATGTTATCCACATCGTACTCCAGCAGGTCGCCATTGTATACCAAGTGCCTTCCAGGGGTGTCCATGATGTTTTTGCCGCCCTCCACCTTCTCCAACAGTGATGTCAGGGTTCTCTGTTTCAGCTCCTCGGTTTCTTTGGGGAATGCAGCCTGCATCTCCTTGGAAGTCTGGTCCTTATCCGTGGACAAAAGGGACTGCGTGATGCTCTCCATGATGCTCTTCTGCTCCGTCAGGATGTGGCTCAGCTGGTACATCTCGCTCTCCAGGTACGAGATCTCCTTGGCTGTCTCAATGAATTGCCTGTAGTTCTTGTAGACATTCTTCTTTAGATTTTGAGCAGTTTCGTCGGCCAGGTTCTGGATCTTCTGCCGATGCTCCTGTAGGTCTCTGTCACCGTCGGACTGCTGGGACAGCTGCTTGACGTAGTTCTGCGGCTCGAAATTGGGAGACTCGAGCAGCCTGCGTAATCGATTTCCAGTTTCCGACATCTTGAGCGGCGTTTAACGTACTACGTTTCACAGAATTAACTATACTCCAAAACAAGCGGAGAATTCTCTCTCCATGGTTAGCTGCTAGCAAACAAAACAGGAAGCGGTAAACTGGGTGACACCCTGTTACGTCACGAGATTTTCTAATCGAACACAGTTTTACAAATAATACACATAATCCAAATTTTTTATTTGACATATGTATAATAGCTACTGAAACGAATATGTATTTATCTGTATCGTTGATGTACAATTTAAAATCTCTTGTCACTTTTTAATTGCCAAACAGACTTCCGGCAAGATTAGGCCGGAAGTGTTCGTACCAACTGCAAAATAAAGTCCAATGTTTTCAAAATACTCATTTACGTCGAGGGACATTAATTTCTTTAGTTCAACTGACTAAATTAGGTTCTCTAATACATGTTGGATGACGATAAATGCCGCCCCTATTGTTTTTTTTTAACGACAACAAGCATTTTTGCTAATCGAACCCAGTTTTACAAATAATACGCAAAATACACATTTGTTATATGACACATGTAAAATAGCTGCTAACACGAATATGTATGTATTTGTGTAACCTATTTTACAGTATATGCCTTGAGCTCTTATTTGGAAGGCGCCAAGAGCGGAAGTGATGACATGGTGTAGTGGAGCGGAGGCTTTTGAAAGAAGGTAAATAAAGTGGTCCTCGTGTAAACTGGAGCCTCCGTGTTTGTTATTTTGTACTTATTCTGTTATGGTGTTGAAACGAGGACGTTTCTTTTTGTAGGAGGGGAGGAATGTAACCGAGGGTTTATAAATGTCGCCTATACTGTATAAAACTACAAAGTAACAAACACGGAGGCTCCAGTTTACACGAAGACCACTTTGTTTACCTTCTTTCAAAAACCTCCGCTCCACTACACCATGTCATCACTTCCGCTCTTGGCGCCTTCTAAATAAGAGCTCAAGGCATATACTGTAAAACAGCTTATAACAGGAACTTAACATCATAAAGAGGCAAGCCCATAAAAATAGGTTACATATGTATAGTTGATGTACAATTTTAAATCTCTGTCACTTGCCAATTGCCAAATAATCTTCCGGCAAGATTAGGCCGGAAGTGTTTGTACTAACTGCAAAATAAAGTCCAATGTTTACAACGTATTCATTTACGTCGAGGGAGATGAACAGTAGTTCAACTCGTATACAATATAGACAAGTAACTAAATTAGGTTCTTTAATACATGTTGAATGATGATAAATGCCGCCCTTCTTGTTTGTTTTTAACGACTTATATTTTGAAACAAACACCGGAAGTGTTTGGGCGGGGTGCACTCTAACAGGGTAATTTACTGTGCGCTGGTGGCAACTGTTGTTTTGTAAACACATCATAGCGACGTAGTTTTTATTTTAAATCTGGACATAAATACGGTATGCCCCCGGAGCATACATCTGACAGACGCTATCGGTGTTGTTGTATGGGTGTCTCTTCTGGCAGGCCGGTACAGACTAGAGTTGTTGGCCGGTTAGCAAGAAGAAGCTAACCACAGTCAGCGTTTATGTGATGGATAACGACTACTTACTCGCCCTTCATCTTCAAGAGCAGTTTAACAGCGAGTACGAGGCGCCTGTTTTGTCATCTAACGACTTTGGACAACATGCCAAGAAACGGAAAGTTGAAGTCAGTGGCGGCGCGCTTATGCACTGGGAGCGCAGTGTGCAGCCCGAGAGGCCTCTGTCCATCGTGGATCCGTCCTGGGAGACGCTGGACCCCACTCCGGATGTCAGGGCCATGTTCCTGCAGTTCAACAACAGGTTCTTCTGGGGAAAACTCAACGGTGTGGAGGTTAAATGGAGCCCTAGGATGACACTGTAAGTGTTTAGCAACTGTAAGAAATCGCAGCATATCATAGCAGCCGCAGCCAGTCTCGGAGTGGGTGGGACGATCCAAATGTCAACAGTATCGATATCAAGCTTAATATTCGGAACTGTGAATGCTGTCATATATTTGTGTCTGTAGCTTCCTAGTCGTTACTAACCTGCACGTCAATATCTCCTGCTCTGTTTCAGGTGTGCCGGCGTGTGTTCGTATGAGGGCCGTGGTGGACTTTGTTCTATCAGGCTCAGTGAACCTCTACTCAAGCTCAGACCCAGGAAAGACCTGGTGGAGGTAAGCGGGACTCTTTGATTGCTTGAATCCATCCATCCATTTTCTACCGCTTGTCCCTTTTGGGGTCGCGGGGGTGCTGGAGCCTATCTCAGCTGCATTCGGGGTGAATGGCCAACACAGATAGACAGACAACATTCACACTCACATTCACACACTAGGGCCAATTTAGTGTTGCCAATCAACCTATCCCCAGGTGCATGTCTTTGGAGGTGGGAGGAAGCCGGAGTCCAGTAAAGCCTAAAGCGTTTTACTTTGTCCTCACAGACTCTCCTCCATGAGATGATCCACGCTCTCCTGTTTGTAACCCACAACAACCGAGACCGTGACGGCCACGGGCCCGAATTCTGCAAGCACATGAAACGCATCAACATAGACAGCGGGACAAACATCACAGTGAGTGTCTTATCCCGCCACCTTCTTAGAGATCATTGTACCAAGTAGAGTTAGGGAAAAATGATTGATACTCCGTGGCGATTCATGAATCGATGGACAAATGTCCAAATATCGTATATTTACATAATATAGACAGTTCTAAAATGCAGTAATAATACTATTGTTCTCTAAAACAGTGTTTCTTAACTATAGGCCTGCGGCCCATTGTTGGCCCTCAATCGCACTTTAAGGGGCCGTCAAAAAGTATATTTCTCAGCTGTGGTCCGAATGGGCCAGCAGTACAATTTTTCATCACTTGTGGCAGTAATGACAATATCCAACTTGAGTCGTGTATAAAGAGAGTATGGCCAACCCGGTTTCAGGTAATCTCTTTAATGTTTGGTCAAAAGGCACTCACCTGACTACAAGGCGCCACGGCTGCTACTAACTTTGAGCTAATGCTGCGTGATTGCGGCGCTTCCCCGTTAGTTTTTGGACATAAAATTGTGGAAAGCTTTTATATTACTTTTCCCACAACATGAAAATAGGAGAAGTATGGGATGTGAAGGTTCGCAATCAACACTGGAGAGCCATCGATTACAGCATCTTGTGCGAGGTAAACACATGACACAGCGTCTGAGTTTTGTTCAGGCGAGGGTCACCACTTTGTGAACAAATGCGTGAGCAAATTGTCCAACAGTTTAAGAACCACGTTTTTCAACAAGCAATTGCAAGGGATTTCACCATTTATGGTCTGTAATATAATTAAAAGGTTCAGAGAATCTGGAGAAATCACTGCACGTAAGCGGCAAGGCCGTGACCTTCGATCCCTCAGGCGGTACTGCATCAAAAAGCGACAGTGTGTAAAGGATATCACCACATTGGCTTAGGAACACTTCAGAAAACCACTGTCAGTAACTACTGTTGATTGCTACATCTGTGAGTGCAAGTTAAACTCTACTATGCCAAGCAAAAGCCATTTATCAACAACACCTACAAACGGCGCCGGCTTCGCTGGGCCCGAGCTCATCTAAGATGGACTGATGCAAAGTGGGAAAGTGTTCTGTGGTCTTCGAAGCGTGGCTTCATAGTGAAAGAGTGCGGGTACTAGACTGGCCTGCCTGTAGTCCAAACCTGTCTCCCATTGAAAATGTGTGGTGTATTATGAAGCGTAAAATACAACAACGGAGACTTCTGACTGTTGAACAACTTAAGCTGTACATCAAGCAAGAATGTAAAATAATTCCTGCTGAAAAGCTTCAAAAATTGGTCTCCTCAGTTGCCAAACGTTTACTGAGTGTTGTTAAAAGGAAAAGCCATGTAACACAGTGGTAAAAATGCCCCTGTGCCAACTTTTTTGCAATGTGTTGCTGCCATTAAATTCTAAGTTACGGTAATGATTATTTGCAAAAAAAAATTATGTTTCTCAGTTTGAACATTAAATATCTTGTCTTTGCAGTGTATTCAATTGAATATAAGTTGAAAAGGATTTACAAATCATTGTATTCTGTTTTTATTTACGATTTAAACAATGTGCCAACTTCACTGGTTTTGGATTTTGTCTATACATTTTTTTAAATCAGTTTTCATGAGTCCCTTCCTTTGGTTTTATGGTTCATGGTTTCATATCATTTGACAATGTTTATCCTGTTAAACTGTCAGTAGGTTATATGTAATTATTGAATACGATTAAAATCTACAGTCAAATTAATAATTCAGTATTATTATTTGAGTGGGCCCCTCTTTAATAGAAAAGTTAGGCCCAGAGGTCAAAAAGGTAATGAAACACTGCTCTAAACATTAGTTATAGGTTTGGTTCTAACTAATCATGGGAGAACCATAAGCTAACATTCTTTTAGCATTGTGTGTCAGCTAGGTTTGTGCAGACACACACGGAGGAGGGAGGAGAAGAGGACAAGCTATGCTAACTGCAGCGCTCAGCTAGCTTGAATGTGATGTATTTAAACTAGAAAAGAATACATTCTTTGTACATTTCAACATAAAGCTAAATGATAGGAACTGTATTACAGCGGAGAGTACCCAGCTACGAAAAGGAAATTAGCAACTAGATTAGTAAGTCAGGAGAATAACAATCATACAGTGCGGCCACAGGCTGGTGTCATTTTCAGCCATAGATAGACGTAGTACATAGGCGACACACGTATTTGAGCCGCAAGTTTATGGCGACTAGAGCCAAAGTGTCTGAACATCCTGTGGGTTTAAAAGGCAAGACATTTAAATCAAGGATGCCTGCTTGCCAAGTAGGGACTTAATTTTTTTTTCACATTCGGGCAGCTACACTTGTCACATATCTAGTCTTTTTCTGTGCGCGCAAACATCCAAGGACCGGAAATGACAGGAGCCTTGTGGACAATATGGACATTATTAACAAATACATGTAAGACATGTAGACTATATAAACTGATTTACAATAAATTAACAATATAATAACTATAGATGTATAAATAGTCAATTTATAATCAAATTGTAATTGAATTGTGAGGTGCCCAAAGATTCCCACCTCTAGTATCAAGTCTTAAAATGTCCACCCTGCCCTATCTTCCCAGGTGTACCACAGCTTCAACGATGAGGTGGATGTGTACCGCCAGCACTGGTGGCGTTGTAACGGGCCCTGCCAGAAGCGCAAGCCTTACTTCGGCTACGTAAAGAGGGCCATGAATCGGGCCCCTTCATCTGTGGACCCTTGGTGGGGGGACCACCAGAGGACGTGTGGGGGTACCTACATCAAGGTTAAGGAGCCTGAGGGGTACGGCAAGAACAAAGGCAAGAAGGAGGCTAAACAAGACAGAAAGACACCTGCCAAAGAAAAGCCTTCAGGTAAGAAGACTTTATTTATAACGTTAATCTGCTGTCATGTTATTCGGGCTGTCAAATGATTGTCATTTCAGATTAATTACAGTTTAAATGTGAATCACCATTTACAACCATGTCTGAAATATACTAATTTTAACAACAAAAAGACAAAAAGGACATGACACAATTATACCGTCACAAATGTCCCTTGTCGGTCACTCCGTCACATCCTCACTGGCTGCAAAATCAGTTTGTCTCAAGGCCGCTACACCTGGAGGCACAACCAGGTCTTAAGACAGCTGGCGATCACCCTGGAGGAAAGGAGAAATAACAACAAGGCCCTCCCTCCCCCAATCCCTAATCACTCAATCACCACTCAGTTTGTAAGAGCAGGACAACTCCCACCAAAACCATCTGCAAGAGTGGAGGCAACCCTTCTGGACTCTGCCCGGGACTGGAAAATGCAGGTTGACTTGGACCACAAACTCATCTTCCCGCCTGAAATCATTACAACCAGCTTCAGGCCGGACCTGGTCTTGTGGTCAACCTCCCAGAAGACTGTGTTCATTGTTGAGCTAACTGTACCATGGGAAGCAGCAGTTGGTGAAGCATATGAGCGCAAACAACTGAGGTATGCGGACATAGCAGCCGAGGCAGAGCAGCGCGGCTGGCGTGCCGGAGTGCTTCCAGTTGAAGTCGGGTGCAGAGGCTTCGTTGCTACGTCCACAACCAAGCTCCTCAAAGGAATGGGATTGAGAGGTCAGGCCTTCCGGCGGGCTGTCAAATCGCTGTCGGATGCTGCTGAACAAAGTAGCAGATGGATATGGTTCAAGAGAAAGGACCCAAACTGGGCTGCTAAATGACATCTAGGGGTAAAGGCAGAGGGGGGAACACCTGGGACGCCAGATGTCGCCGTTGAGCCCTCCAGAGGTGTCGTGGGCCTATCAACGAAATACCAGTGAAGGAGGGTGCCCACCTGAAGACCCCAGTGAAGCTTTTGCCCCTAACCCCCCACCCCCCACTCAACACTAACTGCTGATTAATCTGAGGGATTGTACTATCTAGTCCTATGAGCTCAACTGATAAACTGGAGAAATCCAGTGACTGCTGTGAAAGGGCAGCTGACAACTAGGGAAAGACCTTGTGACAGCTTGGAAAGACAGGTGACAGGAGGGAAAGACCCCGACGGGGCTGTCATGGACTAGCTATCCATGATGGCAGGCTCTGTCGCTTAATAAGTAGACAAAGGCCACCCCTCATTGCTACGGCACGCCCAAAGAGAAAAATACCCCTAGAGTCTGCGAGAGCGGGGGCGGAAGAAGACTCATCGGCTGAACACCCGGCAAATGACCCTGGATTGAACACGACGACGAAACAGATAATCAGCACAGAACAAGTAACATCAGCTGAAGGACAAGAGCGCCAAGTATGCAGCTGTGGCTGGTCCAAAATAACACCCATCAGAGGCCTTAAAATACATCAAGGGCGGATGAAGTGCTTGAAGAAAACGAAGCCTGGACCTCGCATTGATCTCTATCTTTTGAGAGAAAGGTCAAGTCAGGCGAGTGAAGCTCAGCGGCAGGATTTAACCCACAGTCCACCGAGCATCAATACCCCAGAGGCTGAAAGTAATTCAAGCACTACATCAGAGATTGTGGAACCAAGCCACATGCAACCTGCTTTGGAGAAGAACATGCAAGGCCACAGACCTCATGTGAAGTGGCCAAAGTCCAGCAGCAAGAAAGAGTGGGGAATAATCGACCTGATCAAGATCCTGGACCGATTCAAAGGAACGGTGGAGAAGAAACTAGAGAAGATGGGAGATCTGATCTACTCCTATGGAGCAGAAAGATTCGGAACACACGTGACAGGGAAAAAGGACATGCCATCAACAACCCCTCCAAAGTCCAGAAGGCAAAAGGAAATCGAACGACTGGTGAGGAAGGAATGGAAGAGAGCCTCACTGGAGGAAAGAGTGGGCATTGACCTCCTGCAAACAGACCTGAAGGGACACCTGGGAAGATTGCGGAGAGCTGAAAACCTCAGGACTCGACGCAAGAGGAAGGAAAGGGCGAGAACATCCTTCTACAAGGACCCTTTCAGATTTGTGAAAGGCCTCTTCACAAAGGAAAAGAGTGGATCACTTAAGGTGTCAAAGAGGGAACTGGAAGACCACCTGAAAACCACTCACACAGACAGTCAAAGATTCGAACAGAGAGAGATACCATCAGACATGCCACCAATACCTCAACCAGAACACCAGCTGGACGACAGTCCCCCAAGGTGGAGCGAGGTTGAGGAAGCAGTGAGGAAATCAAGGGCAGCTTCAGCTCCAGGACCAAATGGAGTTCCATATCAGCTGTACAAAAATTCCCCAAATGTCTTACGCTTTCTGTGGAGGCAGATGAAGGTGATGTGGACGAAGCAAACCATCCCAAGAGTGTGGCGCAGAGCTGGGGGAGTGTTAATCCCAAAGGAAAAAGATGCCTCAAACATCGATCAATTCCGGCAGATCAACCTGGTAAACGTTGAAGGGAAGGTCTTCTTTAGCATCGTTGCTAAAAGGATGACAACGTACCTGAAGCAAAACAGCTTGATTGATACATCCGTGCAGAAAGCTGGAATACCTGGTTTCTCAGGCTGCTTGGAGCATACAGGCATGATATGGCACCAAATCCAATCTGCCAAGAGGGAAGGAAGAGACCTGCACGTCTTATTCCTAGACCTAGCCAATGCTTTTGGATCCGTCCCTCATTCTCTCATCTGGACAGCCTTCAACTTCTTCCACATCCCAAATACCATCACAAACCTCGTGAAAAACTACTTCTGTGATCTGCAATTTTGTGTCAAAACAACAGAATACACAACATCATGGCAATCTCTGGAGGTGGGAATAATGGCTGGATGTACCATCTCCCCTCTAGCCTTCACCATGGCAATGGAAGTGATAATTCGAGCTTCCAAATGGGTTGTGGGTGGAGAACGTCTGAAAGGGGGACAGCGTCTACCTCCCATCCGTGCCTACATGGACGACATGACCACCTTGACCTCAACCATTGCATGCACTAAACATCTGCTGGGAAAGCTTCATGCCAACATTACATGGGCACGGATGAAGTTTAAACCCAGCAAGTCCAGGAGCATATCTATCGTCAAGGGGAAACTCACGGACCAGAGGTTCTACATCGAGGATACTCCCATTCCGTTGGTGTCAGAGCTGCCAGTCAAGAGTCTAGGGCGATTGTACAACGCAAGTCTCAAAGACTCGGACCAGAGCAATCAGCTGAGGGAAGAAACCATCAAAGGCCTTGCCCGCATTGACAAGACCTTACTTCCTGGCAAGTTGAAACTGTGGTGCCTACAGTTTGGATTGCTCCCCCGTTTGATGTGGCCACTAACGGTCTATGAGATCCCCATGTCCAAAGTCGAGAAGCTGGAGAGAACAGTCAGTGCATACATCAAGAAGTGGCTTGGCCTTCCACGGTGCCTCATAACATCGGCCTATATGGTCATGGTGCCCTGGAACTGCCCATCTCTAGCCTCACGGAGAAGTTTAAATGCACCAAGGTGAGGCTGAGCATGACACTGACTGAGTCTCAAGATGAGGTGATCCGAGCGGTTGCTCCCAGACTGACAACCGGGAGGAAATGGATCCCATCTGAGGCCGTACAACAAGCCAAATCTGCTCTCAGGCATGGAGACATAGTGGGACAAGTGCAGCACGGAAGAGGTGGGTTTGGACTTGGGGCTAGTCGACCCACATGGCACAAGGCAACATCAGCCCAGAGGAGAAAGCTGGTGGTTGATCAGGTTCGACAACAAGAGGAGGCAGACAGATGTGCAACAGCAGTGGCACAGTCCAAACAGGGACAGTGGACTGCTGGGAAAACCTGGAGCATCGTAAGCTCACATTGAAGGATCTTTGGGAAATGGAAGGGAGCCAAATCAGCTTCATCATCAGAGCCACCTATGATGTTCTTCCCACACCCAAGAACTTAAACCAATGGTTTGGAGAAGATCCTTCTTGTGCACTCTGTCAAACCCCTGCAACACTCCGTCACATCCTCACTGGCTGCAAAATCAGTTTGTCTCAAGGCCGCTACACCTGGAGGCACAACCAGGTCTTAAGACAGCTGGCGATCACCCTGGAGGAAAGGAGAAATAACAATAAGGCCCTCCCTCCCCCAATCCCTAATCACTCAATCACCACTCAGTTTGTAAGAGCAGGACAACTCCCACCAAAACCATTTGCAAGAGTGGAGGCAACCCTTCTGGACTCTGCCCGGGACTGGAAAATGCAGGTTGACTTGGACCACAAACTCATCTTCCCGCCTGAAATCATTACAACCAGCTTCAGGCCGGACCTGGTCTTGTGGTCAACCTCCCAGAAGACTGTGTTCATTGTTGAACTAACTGTACCACGGGAAGCAGCAGTTGGTGAAGCATATGAGCGCAAACAACTGAGGTATGCGGACATAGCAGCCGAGGCAGAGCAGCGCGGCTGGCGTGCCGGAGTGCTTCCAGTTGAAGTCAGGTGCAGAGGCTTCGTTGCTACGTCCACAACCAAGCTCCTCAAAGGAATGGGATTGAGAGGTCAGGCCTTCCGGCGGGCTGTCAAATCGCTGTCGGATGCTGCTGAACAAAGTAGCAGATGGATATGGTTCAAGAGAAAGGACCCAAACTGGGCTGCTAAATGACATCTAGGGGTAAAGGCAGAGGGGGACACACCTGGGACGCCAGATGTCGCCGTTGAGCCCTCCGGAGGTGTCGTGGGCCTATCAACGAAACACCAGTGAAGGAGGGTGCCCACCTGAAGACCCCAGTGAAGCTTTTGCCCCTAACCCCCCACCCCCCACTCAACACTAACTGCTGATTAATCTGAGGGATTGTACTATCTAGTCCTATGAGCTCAACTACCTATTAAATGTATAACAGCTTCAAGTGAAATGTAAATTATACTCAAGCTACAAATAGTACACACAATAATATAATTGGTCTGTCTCTTTACAATGTTTCTTAAACGCGTATCTCTGAAATTCCTCTGAAATAGGTTGAAGGCTGCAGTTACACGTACTTAGAACAGTATGACATTTTCAATCAATCAATCAATGTTTATTTATATAGCCCTAAATCACAAGTGTCTCAAAGGGCTGTACAAGCCACAACGACATCTTTGGTACAGAGCCCACATACGGGCAAGGAAAACTCACCCCAGTGGGACGTCAATGTGAATGACTATGAGAAACCTTGGAGAGGACCGCATATGTGGGTAACACCCCCCCCTCTCTAGGGGAGACCGAAAGCAATGGATGTCGAGTGGGTCTGACATAATATTGTGAAAGTCCAACACATCAGCGAAAGTCCAGTCCATAGTGGGGCCAGCAGGAACCATCCCGAGCGGAGACAGGTCAGCAGCGTAGAGATGTCCCCATCCGATGGACAGGCTAGCGGTCCACCCCGGGTTGGGAGCAGAGTAGAAAAGAAAAGAAAAGAAACGGCAGATCAACTGGTCTAAAAAGGGAGTCTATTTAAAGGCTAGAGTATACAAATGAGTTTTAAGATGAGACTTAAATGCTTCTACTGAGGTAGCATCTCTAACTTTTACCGGGAGGGCATTCCATAGTATTGGAGCCCGAATAGAAAACGCTCTATAGCCCGCAGACTTTTTTTGGGCTCTGGGAATCACTAATAAGCCGGAGTTCTTTGAACGCAGATTTCTTGCCGGGACATATGGTACAATACAATCGGCAAGATAGGCAGGAGCTTGACCATGTAGTATTTTATACGTAAGTAGTAAAACCTTAAAGTAGCATCTTAGGTGCACAGGAAGCCAGTGCAAGTGAGCCAGTACAGGCGTAACATTTTCAAACATAGTACAGTAAAAACAAGTAAAACAAAGAGATGTCCCCATTTTAGTTTAATTAAATTTGGCTCTCAGAAATTGCTTTTTGTTTTGTGTGTGTAAAATAGAAGATTGCTTAAATTAAACATTTTGTTTTTTTGTTTTTTTATCACAAAGGTTAACATATCACAAAGCCCCTGCATCCTTTTATTTTGCAATGTGTGCCAAAAAAAAAAGTATAGACTTCCTAAGACTGGGGTGTCTATGTGTTTTTATAAACAAATTGTACTTTTAATCAATTACATTTAATATAATTGTGAATGTTGTCTGTCTACCTGTGTTGGCCCTACGATGAGATGGCGACTTGTCTAGGGTGTACCCCGCCTTCCGCCCGAATGCAGCCGAGATAGGCTCCAGCACCCCCCGCGACCCTGAACGGGACAAGCGGTAGAAAATGGGATGGATGAATGAAATTAATCATTCACTAAACCTGTGATCAATCATCATTAATCACGGGTTATTATTTGCTTGCATAAATAAAATTTGATGAAGAAAATACCCCAATATTTGGGTACAAATGCAATTTGGGATTTAAAATGTCATACAGGAACATTATTTTGAAATGTTTTACTGAACTGCAAGACCTATGCAAAGTTTCCCCCCTACTCCTACCAAACTCTGTTGAAATAGTGTAATTCGTTTGTGTTGCATTTTTGGTCTAACTATTGTAGTTTTTAAATAATTAACGTTTTATGTTATTGACATGTAAATAAGTTGTTATTAAATATAAACAGTCCTTAACCATGTCAAAACCTCCCCAAACCAGTCCCAATCATTTGTGCTGCGTTTGTGCTGGTTTGCTGGTAAACTGCATCGCTGAAAAGGCCCGCTATACTTTTTCTTAATTTACACAGACACAACATTAGGTCAGCAATAGGCGTTAGTCATCACACAAGTGATCCTGCAACTATTGATGACACATTCTTCAACTTCTCCTCCTGAGGGACCAAATCATCAAGATTTTAATCTTAATGTTCCTTTTGAAAAATTGATCGTATTCATTTCGGAATTGGTTGAATACAAACACAAATATTATCAAGCAAAAAAAAAAGGGAATATACAGTTTTGATGCCTGGCACCTGGACTCATGTTATTAATGAAACTCAAACTTGGTGAAAATGAGTATAGTAAAAATTAAGTGCACATTTTGAAAATCTTTACAGGTACATTTACTAATCGATAATATAGTAAACACACTCATAAACAACTTAACATAGTGCACCATTTACTCTCTTTTAGTTTAAACAGTTGTTCAAACAAACAAGTTTGTTTACCTTTTTCAGGTGACAATGCTAATTTATTTTTTTTGGTACAATGCGACCCCAGCTCATTGTGATTACTTACATATGTCTCCAGGAAGCAAAATAAATTCACATTCAGTCTGTAGTTGCAAGTTGATGCTCTTATGTGTGTAGTGCAGTTGGTTTATCCTTGCTGTAATTGTGCCTCTTCAAGGTATTGTACGACGAATCAGCTGCGGTGGTATGAATGACATCTTCTTGCAGGAATTGGTCTTCAAAGATGTTAGATGTCCTCGTGCGGTGGCTGTCCGTTTAGCAAGGGAATATGTTTTTAATTTAACTGTGCTACTTTTGTTGACAACGTTGAATCAGTAAACTTTGCCAGCTTAGCGTTCTCCTCTGCTTGTTGTGGTTGTAGCTACCATTCATTTTGCTATTGGCAGCAGCCGTCACTGCTCGCTGAGGACGTAAACTGCTGCTTGCTTTCACTTCAGAGTCTCCAAGACATAATCAAGTCTCCAAGACACAAGAGTCTAATACAGTGGTTCTTAACCTTGTTGGAGGTACCGAACCCCACCGGTTTCATATGCGCATTCACCGAACCCTTCTTTAGTGAAAAATAAAATGTTTGGGTTTTTTTCAAATTCAAGACAAAGTTTTATGTTTTTTTACTGGTGCTCAAAATGAACCATGCATGAACATCACTTTGTTCAAAGAACAAAACCAACACAGTGCATGAACTCACAACAAATTACACACCTGAAAACCAGTGTGACTTTTGCTGTTGCCGTATCCATAATACGACGATAGGGAGAAGTTTTTATTTACACGATGAGTCAGGTGTGTCTTGACGTCCGCGGCGGAGGCTCCACCGAACCCCTGATGCTGACTCACCGAACCCCTGGGGTTCGATCGAACCCAGGTTAAGAACCACTGGTCTAATATCACCGGGTAAAGTCACTAGATTTGTCACTTGTAGCTGTTTACAAAAAAGTCGCCAAGAGGAGTGGCAACACTATCCTCGAGTATGTGTTTCACGTTAAGATGGTATTTTAAACTTGATGTGCGCTGATGATAAAAACGTTTGTTGCTGCAATACCATTTAGTTACCTTAGTTCTATCCAAAGTTCTGTTTTGAAGCAAAGTTGGCCGCCCTTCATCGCAATCACAGACCGTGTAATAAATACGCGCGTCTTCCGGGTTAATCGTCATACATTTCTGATAACGCGATAATTTATTTATATTAATCACATGTGTCACAATGCATTAATGTTGACAGCCCTATTAATAACACTAATGTGTTGTGTCCCTCTGTCAGGGTTTGTCTCTCAGGATATTCGGGACATCATCCCATTCAGTGGCAAAGGCTTAGTCCTCGGTGGGAAGCTGGCCACATCTTCAGGCCCTTCTCCATCTGCGCCTTCAACCTGTGTCAGTAAACCCCTCCCACCTCCCTTCTCTCCGAAAAGTCTTCACAACAAGACAGGAGTAGGACCGTTTCCATTGCTGGGCCAAAAGACAGCCCCCAAGAAGTCTGTAGGTAACACCAGAGTGTTTGTCAGCATCAACGGCTCGCCTATGAGAATCTCCAAACCTTCTTGTGGTTCTGATAAAAGTGCCACGCAGCCGTCAATCGAGGACCTGTTCAACAAGTCAGCAAGACGTTTGTCCCTCGCAGACTCACAAACTAATCTGACTTCTGTCGCTTCTAATAACAACAATGATCGCGTCAGCACATCATCTACACAGCGTCCCAAATGTCCCTTGTCGGTCCCGAGCACTAGCACTGCTGCCAGCGAGATGCCACGGTCCAAAAAGAGGCCGCTGGAGGACTCTTCCAGCATTTTTGACCTCTTCAACAAGAAGCTCAAGTCAATTGACTCAAAGAAGACACTAACGCCTTCGGCACCACAAGCTAGCTCCGCCTCCTCATCGGCATTCTCCTCCTCTTCGTCGTCCTCTTCTTCTATTGTGGTGATGGTCAACTGTCCCGTGTGTCAGGCCAGGGTGCAGGAGACGGACGTCAACCAGCATCTTGATTCCTGTCTCTCCTGAGCGAGTACGATCCCAGGACAGCCATTTCATTAGGTACACCTTGTCAATTTAACAATGTTTGTCATTGTGCTTGCAATATGTGTTGTATCACACTTGATGACTCTTTTTAATATTTTGGTTAACGTATTTCTGTTGAGGCACCAAGTCATTCATAGTCTGGGCAGATTTTAAGTTATAAAAAAGATATTTAGCAAATCTTTTAGCTGCAAATGACACGAGACAATAGCAAAAGACTAAGACTGTGTTACGGGATGTAAATATGTTATAATAATTTCCAATATTCGTAATGTACAGGCAATTTTATATCTGAGTGTTTAACTCAAAACTAAGTTTATTTCCTACCAGAACACAAACTTCCTATAATGCTGCCACAATGTTAACACGCTTTACATCAGGGGTCGCCAACCCATCGATCACGATTGACCAGGTGGTCTTTGGGACTCGATCCCGACAATATTAGAAAAAAAAGTATTAATATGACATCAATGCCGCCCCCACTCAAAATGTGATCAACAGACCCGCAACCGGCACGTATTTTAACCCAAAAACACACCTGCACTCCTCCCCTCTCTCTTCAGTCTCACATCCTGTCGGTCTCGACACCGCTGCCATACCCCTAGATCACGACCGCATACCACACCGACTTGTCTAGTAAACGCGTGTTGCATGACGTGCACATCGGAAAAAAATCATCTAGCTGCCGCAATGCGGTAAAGGGGAACTGCACTCTTTTTTTTTTTTTGCTATTGTCCACAATTACTATTGAAGACATGACGACCTATGTATTTTTTTTTAAAAAAAAGCGTTCTAACTTGTAGATAAAAGTCAGCTTTATTTATGTATTATCTGTTGATATTCTTTTTTTATTTTACCTTTTTTTTTACTATCGGTATTATTTTGTTTTGGTTTGTTTTGGTTTTTGTTTTTCTGTTGTTTTTTTTAATTTTTGGGTAGCGGGGTAACTCAGTTACTTACACCAAAAAGTAATGTGTTACTGTGAAAAGTAACTATTTAGTTACTTATTTTTTTCTTCTTTCTTTTTTTAAAGCTCCCATTAATGCCCTTTTGGCCTACATTTCAGTACTGTGTTTGCACTGGAGAATAATACAATCTGTTGATCAACTTGACATGCATTTTTATTTTCCTTTTAACATAATTAATGAAAAACAGTGCAACATAAAAAAGCATTTCTCCTTTCTTTAAACTTGGACCAATGACCATTAATAAAAAACAACTTAAAGTGCAACATAAGAAGGCACATCATCTTCCTTGAAACATAGATAGTGAAATAAAGCCTGACATCTGGAGTGATGCCGCGTCTTCCACACTTGGAGCCATGGATTGTAGAATCTTTGTTTTCAGTGGCAGGATCATTGACACAGATGGTGAAGTTTCAGTGCTCAGTAGAGATGTAACAGTTTTGAGGGGTTTAAGCACCTGGAGGACCTCCTCTGCCACTCTCACATCATCATCAGACAGGTTGATGATGTCTTTGACATTTGTCTTCAGGGTCTTGTGGGTCAATGCAGAGTATATAGCTGCCTGCTGCTCCAACATATCATAAGTGGAGTTCCACCTCGTTGGGACATCATGTATGAGCTTATGAGTAGGCAGCTTTAGCATTTCTTGCTTTGTCTTAAGCACATGAGCAGCTGTTGTGCTTGGATGGAAGTAGGAAACCTCCTTCCTGGAGCCTATCCAGCTGCATTCGGCCGAAAGGCGGGGTACACCCTGGACAAGTTGCCACCTCATTTCAGGGCCATCACAGATAGACAGACAACATTCACACTCACATTCACACAATAGGCAAAATTCCAAAAAAGTACAGTTCCCCTTTAAGGCTGACTGTTGCAACGCATCTGACATTTTCCGGCATCCAACCTCTAACAAGTCTCTCCTCAACCCAAACCACCATCACTATCCTGCAACGGCAAACTAATAAGCCAAATATTGGAGTCCGTCTGTGAACATTGCTCCAAATTAGGGTTGCTCGATTAATCGTCATCGAATCGACATGGAGGTTTTAATTAGTGCAATAAATAACCGCAAGAGGCCGAAGTTTTTTATTTTTCTCTCTGCATTCATCTGTATTTGAGTGACATACGTTTTCAGAATTCTTGAGCCTCACACCCTTTGCCTGCTAGCAAAGCAGAAGTTTTTAAGGAAACTGCAAGTTTGTGTGCGTTGCACTGTAGGCAGCAAGTACGCTAATAACACCTTGGGAAAATGTTTCATGGTGATTCGGTCTGGGCCAATGGTCAGAAGTCAATCAATCGAGCAGTAAGTTAGTATCCACATGTCAACTTTTTCTCTTTACATTAGGCCTTTTTGCCCTATTTTTGCAGTTTATTTCTGTTTTATTTCTACAATGTACCACAGGTCGATAAAAAAAACGAGTCCACAAATGTTCTCCGGCCCTCTTTTTTGAACATCCCTGGTTCACGAATATCACCTGGAAGACGAAGTGTTACCAAAGGACGGAAGACTTCTGTCTTTCTGTCATGCTCACTAGTGAAAGGCGGTCTGTTCGCTTTTGGAATTGTTCTGCAGACTTCCACACCTCGCCTTTCATGGTGGTGGTACTGCACACTCCCCGGGCTTGTGGAGTTGTCCTGCATGTCCGGACCTCCTGTGGCGATTACTGTACATCACCTTTTCAAGACTGCTTGTATTTGATTACGGAGTAAACCCATGACATAAAAAACACTTCCTGTCTTTCCCTTTTAAATGCGGACCGCATGGAAATTCGGAGCAGGATTATATGATCTTTACCGCCATCAACAGTTTGCCCCAAATATATATTCGTGGCAGTCCACATTTGTTTGTGGCATGTCGCAAGAAATACAATAATGTGAGGGAAACACTGTTTGTGTACGTGATGCAATTTAATCAATGTTATTATTAGTGTTAAATACTTTTCTTGTATTTGTTGCAGGTGTACCTTATGAAACGGCTGGTGAAGTTTCCTCCAGGGATGTTTGGTGTGGGTTTTATTTTATAAATATATATATTTATATATATATATATTTGGTTTTGCACTTTTATCAGTGTAAACATTTGATATCATGTGCTCTTTTAGTGTTGAAACACTTTGCCTTAATTCACAATGAAGACGACATGTTTTCTTTATACAAAAAAAAGTTTTGACTTGTTACTTGAAGTCATTTCCAGCCCCAACAAAGAAACTGCGACGTAATCGTCCTTCACCTCAGCATCAAGCGCCTCGTTGGGTATGTTATTCTTGATGTCACTGAGCCTTTTCTGCTACTTAATATTTATATTTGTTACACTCTCTGTTGTTTTTTACTGCTATTTTAATGGCTGTTACAGTTTTAAAGCCAAATAAAGTTTATTATATTGAAAATATGTTTTTTAAATAAACACTTACTGACTGCTTCTACATATATGCGTCATGTATACCGTCATTTATACAAAATATTCTGTCCTTCTTGCCCAAACGTAGGCTGATCTTTTTTTATCGTTATTAGCCAGCATTACTAACTGCTTGTTCTTTTAAGATTAGCAGACTCCTGCTGGGGTTGCGTGCGTCCTCTCCACGGGGGGTCCCGTCACACGTCTTAATCCCCAATGTGCTGTTGACATACAGTGATAAAAGTAATATGGGTTGAAACGGCTTGTCCTGGATCAGCCTCTTCACACTGTGCCGCTAATTGTTCAAACCAGGAAGATTAGTCTGGCTTTCAAAGTAAAAATTTTAAAAACGCTGTCGTAGAAAGTGCGCAGTTCTTAAAAAAAACAGCAGGTGCTCAAACCTGGAACTTGATGGAACTAAATCATTCAATATTGCACAATTTAATATATCATATTATACATATGTCTACACTAACAAAAACAAATTGTATGAGAGCCATCGACAAAAAAAATGAAGAACATTAAATGTCTTCCATAATTAAGTTTATTTACAAAATGTTGTAATTATATGTACTGTCCGCATCAACATTCAAAATTAAATATTACATTTAATATGAATGTTTTTCATTATTTAAAGAAAAATAGATTTCATGTTAAAGTACTACATTTCACATGGCATTTAGGATTAAGTAAAGTTTTAAGTTTTTAAATTTGATCAAATAATATTTATAACATATGTTTAAAAAAAAAAAAACTATTCAAATGTATTATCGTATGTGGGCTCTGTACAGAGGATGTCGTTGTGGCTTGTACAGCCCTTTGAGACACTTGTGATTTAGGGCTATATAAATAAACATTGATTGATTGATCTTTGTTGATATTTTAATATTGTTTAATCCATAGGTATTTCATCTTTATTTTCAAAAGTTAGATATGTATTAACTTTTCTCTGTACATCTAATCATTGGTGTGTAGTTTTTTCAATCCCCACCCGTTAAGTCCCCTTATCAAGATGATGCAACAGTAAAGTTACAAAAAATGAAATTAGAATTTAGCCATTTGGTCTGGTACAACTTCCACACCATTCCGAACCTAACTGGACTACTGTGGGAAGTGAATCGGGCTGCAAATCAAAACAAAAAAACATATCTTTAGGGTTCACCCATCTGTCTGTGTGTGTGTGTCTGTGTGTGTGTGTGTGTGTGTGTGTGTGTGTGTGTGTGTGTGTGTGTGTGTGTGTGTGTGTGTGTGTGTGTGTGTGTGTGTGTGTGTGTGTGTGTGTGTGTGTGTGTGTGTGTGTGTGTGTGCGCGCGCGCGTGCGTGCGTGCGTGCGTGCGTGCGCATGTGCTTGCGTTGCTTTCAATGTTATTGTTGCTTTTATAGTCGTGGCAGGGCTGTAGGCGGGGCTGAAAGTGAAGCCCACCATCTGTCCTTTGTAACATTGTCGAGCTTGTACACACACACACACACACATTTATACACACACTGTGTGTTGTCTTGATCGGTGTCACTTTGCAGACATAAAGGAGTATTTGATATATGAAAAAAAAACATTGTCAGGTTATTAACTCGGATTACAAATAATGTTAATATTCCAACACTGAGCAGTAATTTAAATGCTCTGGGGTTAAAATTTAGGTCAGCATGGTGGCCGAATGGTTAGCATGTCAGCCCCATGACCAGGAGCTCCATTGGAACATCTTTGTGTGGAGTTTGCATGTTTCCCTGTGCTGGCGTAGGTGTTTTTTCTTACACAAATGCATGGCTAATTGGAGACTAAATTGTCCAAAGTTGCGAATGCTCTTTTGTCTACAGTATGTGATTGAGGTGTGTACTCAGCCTCATGACCCGTGACCAGTGTTGGGACTAACGCGTTTTGTAACGCGTTACTGTAACGCCGTTAGTTTCGGCGGTAACTAGTAATCTAACGCGTTATTTTTTATATTCAGTAACTCAGTTACCGTTACTACATGATGCGTTACTGCGTTATTTGACGTTACTTTTAATGTAGTATAAAGTGTGTTTTATCGGAGCGCTGATTCTTCTTGTGTCACAAACCGGAGAAGAGAGACCTGCGCTCTGTGTGTGTGTGAGTGAGTGTGGGGAGGAAAGAGAGAGAGGAGGGGGGCGCGTCTGATCATGGCGGAGCTGCAGTCGAGTTTGTTGGAGATATTTTCACTACTTTTCTTTTGTCGAGCACAAAGAAAATAACATTTTAGTTAAATGTAAATTGTGCTTTGGATCAAAGATCCCCTCTACTGCCCAAAACAGCAATTCAAATCTGCTTAAACAAGCTACATAAGCAACATGCTTCGACGTAGCTAGTAAAGAGAGACAGAGACAACTCCAATGCTACTTTCCCTCCACCACTGAAGGATTAACTCTGCCTCTGCTCATCATTCAGCACTGAAGGTACACACTCTGTCAAGCAATGTTCCCTCTAATTGTTCATGTGTGAGCAAACGCAAAAAGTCCGTGAGCATTGAGTGGAGCCCATGTGAGCAACATCAGACGTGCACACTGTGGCTACACCAGCAGCACACCTGGCTCAAACCTGACTAAATAACAACTTACATCTCCATCCATACATCCATTTTATACCGCTTGTCCCTTTCGGGGTGCTGGAGCCTATCTCAGCTGCATTCGGGCGGAAGGCGGGGTACACCCTGGACAAGTCCCCACCCATCGCAGCTAGGGCCAACACAGATAGACAGACAACATTCTCTTATTATTATAATCAAATGACAGCAGTCATTTCCATTTATAATATAAGTGTTTAGACCCACTTACAATGACAATAACAACAAATATTGTTTTTCATGAACTGCGTACTTGTATTCCCAGGTAACAAGGGAATGTTATGTGAACGTTAGGAGAACGTTGTGGCATTGTTCTGGGAACGTTCGTTTATAACGTTCAAAGAACGTTTGGTTGTGGAGTTCTTGCTTGGTTAGCAGAACGTTAGCCAAGAACGTTTGGCTAGAACGTTTAGGGAACTGTTTAGGAACATACTATTTACATCTGTTTTTATGCTATATTGTCAGGAATAACACTCAAACAGAAATTTCAACAGAATTAATTATTTATTTGTGATAGCGATTTCAACAGAAATAATTCTTTATTAGTGATATAATACAAAAATGGGGACGGCGTGGCGAAGATGGTAGAGTGGCCGTGCCAGCAATCGGAGGGTTGCTGGTTACTGGGGTTCAATCCCCACCTTCTTCCATCCTAGGCACGTCCTTTGTGTCCTTGGGCAAGACACTTCACCCTTGCTCCTGATGGGTGCTGGTTAGCGCCTTGCATGGCAGGTCCCTCCATCAGTGTGTGAATGTGTGTGTGAATGGGTGAATGTGGAAATACTGTCAATTGCGCTTTGAGTACCTTGAAGGTAGAAAAGCGCTATACAAGTATATACACTTGTATAGTGCTTTTCTACCTTCAAGGTACTCAAAGCGCTTTGACATATAACCCATGTATCACTTATAAATGGAATGGAATGCAGTGGTCTTGGTCGTGCGCGTCAGTGTATCCTGCCCCTTCTTGGTTCTCTTCCTGGAAGTAAATCCATCCATCCATCCATCCATCTTCTTCCGCTTATCCGAGGTCGGGTTGCGGGGGCAGCAGCCAAAGCAGGGAAACCCAAATCCTGGAAGTAAATAATTATCACAAATACAACAAAGACAGCACTGGAATGTAGATTAATTGAATTGAATTAAAACATTGGCATAATTACTTTATCATTTACCTCTCATCTCACTCTGTTCTTTTGCTTGTTTCTTTTTCCTTTTTTGTCCTCCCTCTTAATTCCTCCTCTTCTCCTGCAAGTAGTTATAATTGCAAATTCAAAAGACATGCAGTGGAACTTCAATAAAATGTAATTCAAAATTGGGATATCTTCTCTTCTCCGTACCTCAAATTTTGAACCTCCCTTTCGAAAAGTGGCCAGTTTCAGGACCTCTCCAAGCTCACAATCCACTTCAGCTGTGGTCGTCTGCTTGTAAACACCCCTGCATGCCTCTGCAATCACCAGCACAATTTAGAATTCCCTTTAGAATAAATACTGTAATAATAACAGCTAGATCGACCTTGTGAGCATACATGCAACATATGCTCAAAGATGCAAACCTATTATTAACACTTACTATTTATTATTCTGTAAAGGGGCAAGTCCTCAAACGCCACTTTTCCTGACTTTCCACGGAGGCCAAGCTGCTCCAGGATTTTGTTTGTGGCAATTTTCCTCAGCATTGTCCTCACCGTGTCTGCCAAATTCTGCTCACCAAGAGCAGTAAGAGCTTTCACCTATACAAATAAATAAACAACAATATTGTACTTGATTAGAAATTGTTTTTTGATAACTGAGCAAGATATTTTTGCAGTGGGGAATTAAAAGTAATTACCAGCTGCTTTCTGAGCAGAAGATCAGTGTCGAGCCGTTCACAGAAGGCCTTCAGCTGCTCAAGAGTCTCGAAAGGCTTATCAATGAGATCTTGAACATCCACAGATTCTGGCCCCACAGACTGTGCTGCCAGCCCTCTCAGCATGCGCATAATTTCCCCCTGGTTCTCAAGTATATTTTGAACTTTCATGTTCAACTGGAAAACTGCAAAGACAACAAAAGTCAAAGAGGTAATTCGTATTACTGCCCGTTGTAACAGCCTGTTTAACACCACTTATCAACAGTTAAATAGCCAACTAACGTTCACTGTCAAGGGCATTGCTGCTGCTTCTTGGAGCGGTCTGGTACTGACTCGTACTGACTGGAGTGGTCTGGTACTGGCTTGAGCTGGATGCATTGCTGTCTGGACTGAGCCTGGAAGTGCTGCTTCTCGCTGGGCTGTGAGGTCGGCTTGGATGCCTTGGAGTGGTCTGGTATTGGCTGGTACTGGCTGAACTGGTCTGGTACTTGCTTGAGATTTGAAAGTTAAAGTTTGGGAGCTCTGGCAGTGGGGGTGCCTGGACGAAGATCTGTGTTTTCTCTTTTCTGCACTTCTTTTTTGGCCGAATTTCCTCTTCATCTAAACCAACGAAGACAAAAAAATGTATGCACCACTAAGTAGTGTTTGAGTATTGTAAGTAAACAGTCTTTGAAAAGTGACTATACCGTCAGCTTCAAACACATCTTCCTCATCGTTTCTATAACGTTCAGGGGTGATGTGGCTCCGTTTGGCTAACACTTCTTCTTCTGGGCTCGAAAACATTTCAGCTTGTTTTTCGTATTGAAGGGCCTTTTCAAAGTCTTCTGCAAAATTTCAAAGTATGCCAATGACTCAAGATGAATTTAACTTATGTTTTTTAAAATATACATGATATGACTTAGACAATATTCCCTTACCAGTCAATGTTTTCCAGAAAACCCGAATTGGCAGCTTCTCCCGGTATTGTTTGTCAGGAATCTCAGCTTTACGGATTCTGGAGTGGTTAGGATTTGGCCTTGGCCAATAGCAGAAGGTATTCTGAAGATAAAATAATCATGATGAATGACATAATAATTAATAATAAGCTACAATATTATGCCTATCCACAGTACTTTTCAGAAAAAGTAATAACCTTTCCATCATCTTCTGTCCATTTGGTTGGGACAACAGCAACTGAACGTTCACCAAGGAACTCAACGACCACAAAAGAAGGAGCCATCTGGAAAACAATCAGATAATATTACCATTTCAATACTGCATCAAAGAGTTATTTATGAATCCTGATACAGATAGTCAGTTATTCTTAGTCTGCACACACTTTTCTGGTTAGACATGCTCCAAGCAGACCTTCTATACTTACTACTGGTTATTGATCTGTTCTAAATTCATGCAGTATCCCCATGAATATGCTATGGCCCGTTTCATCTTCGTCCAGTTTGATGGCACTGGTTCTGAGGCGTTCTGCCGAAAGGACTCGCATGCGTGTGTACCTCCTCAGATGACAAGGTGACATGATGGTCGATTAGTCTCCAATCAGCATCATTTTCATCAGGCTCATCACTATCAGGGCCACTGTAGGTGGCATTGTCAGCACCCGCGGCACTGCAGGAAGCAATCTCTGCAGCATCCATGTACTCACTGTTTCTGGAGTTGATGTCGTGTCATTCTCTTGCTCGCTATCATCACTCTCTAATTCTAAAGTTGACTGTGGGCATTGCTTCTTCAAATGCCTAGTTGTGGCAGCCCATCTACGCTTATAAGCCCTCTGTTGAAACTTCTTCATATTGTGTTTATTCTATAAAAAAAAAACCCCAAGGAAAATGGGTTGCCCTATTATCGCACACACAGAACTATAACGTTCACGGAAAGTTCAGGAAGCATTCAAACCATATCACTGACGGGGCAAATTATTGTTTAACTAGGCTACAGATAAATCCACCCTTCTTCAGAAGTCATTCGTTGGTCTTTGGTCAGTTTGGAAACTTTATAACAGCCAACCTGCACGAGAAATGTATGCTAGTTAGCGCCGGCGCATGGCGCGCATTTATACATAACGCTAAAACCGTAAAATGGTCTGAAATTATTCATGTAGGTTGGAAATTGTTTTACAAAAACGTGCTTCGTATTTAACTCTTTCTACACTTACTTGTGATAAATGGATGGCGCACCAAATTGCTTCAAAATCGGGATTCTGGAAGTAGTTAGCCTTCATCCTTCGTCTCACGGAGCAGCTTCAATTGTGCATGCGTGCAGAATTCTTCTTCTTCTCCTTCTTCTTCTTCTTTTGATTTTTAGCGGTTGGCAAGCAACCTTGTGTGTGCATTACCGCCACCTACTGTGCGTGCAGCCTTGACTCAGCCGGCGTCAGATTGTTCACAAAACAAAACACTTTCGCAGAAAGTTAGGGAAACGTTACAACATACTGTATAAAAAGTAAATTTGCGAAAAAAAACACTTATAAAAGCCTAACAGTTGCTGTTTCCATTGCAGGCAAATTATATTTGGTATATAGATGAGAACGTTTTAAGAATGTTCTAAGAACGTTCTTAGAACATATAGAAAAAAAAAACATTGTTTTTAATATGTTCTAAGACCGTTCTTAGAACGTTCTTAGAACATATCAAAAACTTACTTTTTTGATATGTTCTAAGAACGTTCTTAGAAGGTTCTTAGAACGTTCTCATCTTGCATAACCAAAAGAGAACCATAAGGGAACGTTACGTTAACGTCAGGTGTTACCTGGGTTGTTTGTCTGGGTGGAGGTCCTGCTTTGGAAATAATTTGTAGCCCTTTCAGACATTGCATTTAGTTCCCATTAAAACATTCACATGTTGCACAATGAGATGTAAGCAGGGGATCATGTGTACATTCCTGCAACTTCCTGTTTATAAAAAATATCTTTTTATTAGTATTTATTTAATATACTAACAGCATTTCATGGTTAATATTTATAAATGAAGATTCCTAATAAATGACACTAGAATAAGCACACATTTGATTGGTAAATCATAGTGTAACGACCTGGAATGACACTTTATGTGTGGTGTTGGAGTTGTCCGACTTTTTGTGTGGCTGTAAACGCATCACTGGCTAAGTGCCATATGTGCATGTGTTGGCGCAAGTGAGAAAGAGCGAGCGGCTGCTGTTGATATAACAAAGTTGCTTTTGGTCTGGTTTGTACTGCAGAAAATGACCACTTTTGCTAGATATCATTTTTTTTACTAATGTTTTGGTGATGTGTTTATGGCCGACAATAAAGAGTTTTGCTCAGTAAAGTGATGGATGGAATTCATGTCCTCAAAGCGTCTCGACAGACGTTACAATATTTGAACAATGATGACGAAAACTGTTTTCTCTGTCGTGTCCGTGTGTCGAAAATTGTTATGCGCTTATTTTTCTATTTAATTTTGTGCGTGGCATAGATTTGCCGTGCGCAGAGGACGCTTGAGCAGTGCGCAATTGCACAGGCGCGCACCTTAGAAGGAACATTGCTGTCAATTCTCTTATATACTCTTTCATCCTAGACTTCTAGAGTGTTTGACTATCACATCACTCTAAACGTATAGACTATAAAGTTCACAAACATAAAGAAGGATGCTAGTGGGCCAGGCCAATCTTTCCTTATCTCTAAACTAAAACTGGGGAAATGTGTAGAGTGTTCTGGGCTTCAGACAGGATTTTGTGTCAGAATTCTTTGAGGAAAAAACGCCTGGTTAGGCTTTGTGTATGTAGTGTGTGCCTTTCTTGCTTTACAGCTATGTTGTTATTATGCTGTTTGTTACTTATGTATGTTATGTTGCAGCTATTTAAAATAGTTTTGTCTATTTGTTCTGGCCAGAAACAAATTGGCCTTTGTAACATATCTTTTTCTTTGTGTGTTGTATGTAGAGCACATTGCTTAGCAGAGTTGAGTGATGCAAATGCATGTCAAGTTGATCAACACATTGTATTATTCTCCAGTGCAATAACAGTACTGACATGAAGGCTAAAGGGCATTAATGGGAGCTTTAAAAAAAAAAAAAAAGTAACTAAATAGTTACTTTTCAAAGTAACGCATTACTTTTTGGTGTAAGTAACTGAGTTAGTAACTGAGTTACTTTTGAAATGAAGTAACTAGTAACTATAACTAGTTACTGGTTTTCAGTAACTAACCCAACACTGCCCGTGACCTTAAGCGCTATAGAAAATGGAAGAATGGGCAAGTCAAGTTTATTTATAGAGCACAATTTGAACACAGGGCAGCACGGTGGTACAGGGGTTAGTGCATGTGCCTCACAATACGAAGGTCCTGAGTTCAATCCCGGGCTCGGGATCTATTTGTGTGAAGTTTGCATGTTCTCCCTGTGACTGCGTGGGTTCCGTTCGGGTACTCCGACTTCCTCCCACCTCCAAAGACATGCACGTGGGGATAGGTTGATTGGCAACACTTAATTGGCCCTAGTGTGTGAATGTGAGTGTGAATGTTGTCTGTCTATCTGTGTTGGCCCTGGGATGAGGTGGCGACTTGTCCAGGGTTTACCCCGCCTTCCACCCGAATGCAGCTGAGATAGGCTCCAGCACCCCCCGCGACCCCGAAAGGGACAAGCGGTAGAAAATGGATGGATGGATGGAATTTGAACACAATGCAATTCAAAGTGTTGTACAGAAAATGAATAAATGCATGTAAGTATTTTTGGTGCATTGCCAGGTGTGATAAAACCCATTGTTTATGATTTGTTTCATTACAAATGGCGATACAGTAGGTTATAATAGCAGAGTGAATTGCCACATGGTTGAAAAAAAAATGCTAGAAATTTTATTTTCCTGCCTGCAAGGAGACGCCCAGCAGCCACACTGTTACAGGGGACCGGAAGTCGATTTATCTCAACAAATAACTAAGGACATCGACTTCAAAATAAAAGTAACACGTCTATAAAAAGTAAGCTAAATAATATAAATGAATTATGTTAGGTTATAGTCTATCATTTTTTAACCAACAGAACTCTGTGCTGTTTTAATGTTGAATAGTTATGTTTATATTTGAGTGGCTTGCTTAGCTTTTGTTTTGTTTTGAAGCTAACACCGGAAGCGGCTTTGCCTCCATTCCGGTGGACTTGATACGGCGTCTCCAGTGTCCTCAGGCGAAGACTGTTGCTCAAAACTGCGTGTTCATTCGAGGCGTCTCCTCGTCGTCTCTTGTGTGACTATCAACTTTTTTTTAAAAAAGGTTTTTTTTGTCACAAAAGGTGACATTTTCCTGCTATCTCGCTCGGCTGCTGCACGTCGCCATGAACGGGAAGTCGGCCAACGGCACGGCGGGGGGAATGGCGTGTATCGACGGTCTGCCGCCGCTGCCCAAGAGCCTGAGCGGCTTGCTCAACTCCAGCGGCGGCTCCTGGAGGGACATGGAGAGGATGTACGTGAAGAAGACCATGATCCAGGACGACCTGAGCCGAGGCAGGAACAACGCCGACAACCTGCTCGCCAACAAGCCGGCCAGCCTCGACGCCGCCCTGGCTCTCCTGCGGAAAGAGATGGTAACCAGAACCCGTTAAGAAACGCACGTTTTTTCTCGCCTTCCTTTTCCACACTTAATTCTTCCCTAACACCAACATCGATAGTATTTTTCATTAATAACATTCTGGTTTATTCGGCTAACTTATTATGTGCAGTTTACACTCTTAATCAAAGCAAATGACGACTTGCCAATGTGTTCGGAGCTCATTTTAACTGCAAGGCCAATAATAAATCAACCTTAAAGATTACAAACCATTTTCACCTTGATCAACACTCATAATAACTTGACCTGGTTTGTTCCAGATTATTTTAAAGAGCCACATTATATATGAGATCAATCACTTGGGGAATGTATTTCGTCATGTATTGGTTTTTCTGCAGTGACAAACTTGCATTTTTAAGCGAAGTCTAGTACCGTGTTTTTCAACCTTTTTTAAGCCAAGACGCATTTTTTTCATAGAAAAAATCCGGAGGCACTCCACCAGCAGAAATCATTTCAAAAATAAAACTCAGTAGACAATAAAAAGTCGTTGTCGCAATTGTTGGATATGACTTTAAACCATAACCAACCATGAATTGATTAACGTGGACCCCGACTTAAACAAGTTGATAAACTTATTCGGGTGTTACCATTTAGTGGTCAATTGTTTGGAATATCTACTGTACTGTGCAATCTACTAATAAAAGTTTCAATCAAAAAAGCATCACTATAGCTCTTGTCTCAAAGTAGGTCTACTGTCACGACCTGTCACATCACGCCATGACTTATTTTGAGCTTTTTGCTGTTTTCCCGTGTGTAGTGTTTTAGTTCTTGTCTTGCGCTCCTATTTTGGTGGCTTTTCCTGTTGCAGTTTCATATCTTCCTTTGAGCGCTATTCCCCGCACCTGCTTTTTTTTCGCAATCAAGAATATTTAAGTTGTTGCTATCTTTTTTTGTGTGGACATTGGTGATTGTCATGTCATGTACGGATGTACTTTGTGGACGCCGTCTCTGCTCCACACGCTGTACGTCTTTGCTGTTGTCCGGCATTCTGTTTTTGTTTAATTTGTCGCCAGTTCAGTTTTAGTTTCATTCTACATAGCCATCCCTAAGCTTTAAAGGCCTACTGAAATGATATTTTTTTTATTTAAACGGGGATAGCAGATCCATTCTATGTGTCATACTTGATCATTTCGCGATATTGCCATATTTTTGCTGAAAGGATTTAGTAGAGAACATCGACGATAAAGTTCGCAACTTTTGGTCGCTGATGAAAACTAGTCTTGCCTGTACCGGAAGTAGCGTGACGTCACAGGTTGAAAGGCTCCTCACATTTCCCCATTGTTTACACCAGCAGCGAGAGTGATTCGGACAGAGAAAGCGATGATTACCCCATTAATTTGAGCGAGGATGAAAGATTTGTGGATGAGGAACGTGAGAGTGAAGGACTAGAGTGCAGTGCAGGACGTATCTTTTTTCGCTCTGACCGTAACTTAGGTAAAAGGGCTCATTGGATTCCACACTTTCTCCTTTTTCTATTGTGGATCACGGATTTGTATTTTAAACCACCTCGGATACTATATCCTCTTGAAAATGAGAGTCGAGAACGCGAAATGGACATTCAGAGTGACTTTTATCTCCGCGACAATACATCGGCGAAGCACTTTAGCTACCGAGCTAACGTGATAGCATCGGGCTTAACTGCAGATAGAAACAAAATAAATAAACCCCTGACTGGAAGGATAGACAGAAAATCAACAATACTATTAAACCATGGACCTGTAACTACACGGTTAATGCTTTCCAGCCTGGCGAAGCTTAACAATGCTGTTGCTAACAACGCCATTGAAGCTAACTTAGCTACGGGACCTCACAGAGCTATGCTAAAAACATTAGCTATCCACCTACGCCAGCCAGCCCTCATCTGCTCATCAACACCCGTGCTCACCTGCGTTCCAGCGATCGACGTAGCGACGAAGGACTTCACCCGATCATCGATGGGGTCCCGCGGCTAGCGTCGGATAGCGCGTCTGCTATCTACAAGTCAAAGTCCTCCTGGTTGTGTTGCTGCAGCCAGCCGCTAATACACCAATCCCACCTACAGCTTTCTTCGTTGCAGTCTTCATTGTTCATTAAACAAATTGCAAAAGATTCACCAACACAGATGTCCAGAATACTGTGGAATTTTGCGATGAAAACAGAGCTTTTTGTATTGGATACAATGGTGTCCAAATACTTCTGTTTCAACGATTGACGTCACACGCATACGTCATCATACATAGACGTTTTCAACCGGAAGTTTCGCGGGAAATTAAAAATTGCACTTTACAAGTTAACCCGGCCGTATTGGCATGTGTTGCAATGTTAAGATTTCATCATTGATATATAAACTATCAGACTGCGTGGTCGGTAGTAGTGGGTTTCAGTAGGCCTTTAATGTCTTTTCTTAGGGGCACTCACCTTTTTGTTTATTTTCGGTTTAAGCATTAGATACCTTTCTACCTGCACGCTGCCTCCCGCTGTCATCTGCATATTGTGATTACGACAAACCATTGTCGTCTCACACAACGTGTTCCCGACATCTACAAAGCAATTAGCTACCAGCTTCCACCTACTGATATTGAGGAGAATAACATGGTTACTCAGCTGAGCTCTTTACAGCACCGACACTCAACAACGGCATATTATTTGCGGATTATAATTACTGGTTTGCAAAAAATATTTTTAACCCAAATAGGTGAAACTACATATTCTCCCACGGCACACCAGACTGCGTCTTACTAGGTGGTTAAAAAACACTGGTCTAGTAGACGACATAGGAGTGGGCGATATGGACGAAAAAGTATATCTCGGTATATTTTTACTTAAACTCTATATTCGATATATATCTAGATATATTTTCCGGTGAAAGTATACATATAAAGATTTTTGAGCGAGATTCACTGAAATTGAAGTGAATGACAACTGTACTGTAAACAGTCAGTGGCACTTTTATTAACCCAGTTGGTCAAGATGGGTATTAACAGCACAGAAATCAAACTGTTTAAGTAGCACAGAATTACATAATATATATGTATATATGATATAAACATATAATATAATACATCAGTATATATCCTATACTGTACATATATTATGTAAATATTATGTACGAATTTTATATTTTATAATGCTTTTAGTCTATTTTATACCTGCATTGTCCTTTCCATCTTTTCCATCATTTGTAACTGAGCTACTGCGTGGAACAATTTCCCTTGTGGATCATTAAAGTTTGTCTAAGTCTTTAGTCTAATAACATAAATAAAACAGACAAATATTATTTCTACGTAAAATAAATAACAGAGCTGTGCAAATAATACAAAATGTATCAAACTCGGATAAAAAATACATTTGCAGGCACGCGCTTTTTAATTCCCAGTCGACGGTGTAATGGAGTGTCACACACGCACGGGTTTGGTCAGCGCCAGGTAAGTGACTTTACTTTTAATTGTGCGGCTTCCTCACTTCGGCATACATTTTTGGCAGCATTTCTCGTACGAAATATGCCCGGGTTGGCAACTCGAGAACAGTTTTGATTTGGGCTTAATGGTAAACAACTCAAATGAATGTTTTATCCAGAGGCATATATTGGTCCAAATTTGGCCAAGTAGACGCATTGTGGGTTTCCTGGACGTCGTCTACATCGCTAAAAGAAAAAATCTAAAGAAGAGAATCCCTCTGCCATCTTCCACTAGTTTTCTTAATGTATAAATCGCCCGCTTGAAAATTCCATCTTCTCTTTTACAACTCTCTCGTTGTCATTTGGGATGTCTGTTGTGATTTCCCTTCCTGGTTCCATGACCTGCCCTATCTTGCCTCTGATTGGCCTGTCCTTAATGTTTTGCCTTAATCTCAACCAATCGTGACTCATCATAGTAAACAACTAACCAACCCTGGATGTTCTTATACATGCAAGCACATTTTGGAAGGAAGAAGGGGAGGGGTTTAGTAGCCTAGGAGTGTTGAGAGGGAGCAGGGGAGAATCAAGGAACACAACAAATAAAAATGTGAAATAAATTATATCGATATTACGATATTTTCTTAATTCATATCCAATTAAAAAATATATCAATATATCTTACAAACTCGATATATCGCCCAGCAGCAAGACGACATGACTTCAGGCTTGTGTTCCATTAGATTTGCTGCTCTCCTGATTCCTGAGTAAGTGTATCCATTGTTGCAAAAAAAATACCCTCTTAAACTTGACCTGGTAAGCCTTAAAAGTGAACAAAGGCAGATTGACATGTAAACAGAAGACTCTCCTTCAATCCTCTCGTTGCCAGCAGCCATTCATGGTTTTGTCGTATCAGCATTATACCACATTTTATTATTCCATATTGCTCAGTGCTGGTCAAAGTGTAACATAACAGCCTGCTTCTGTCACTTGATGCCAAGCACCAGGTGCCTGCAGAAGCATCATGAATGAATGAAATGAGCTTATTTCGGTCATATAAGCAACTATTTTGTGGGATCAATTTAACAGCACAGATTATGTATATTAACAATCATACACATACACACACAAAAAGAAAAAGAATGACCTAAAAGGAATAGGCTGAAGCCAAGGCTTATTTGCCTATCCTATACATTCGCTGAAAATTAGATTGCCTGGAACATCAACATTCAAAAAAATCAATGGGATGAAAGTAATCGTTGCTATATTTTATACTTTTCCATTATTTCACCTTTCAAGGCTTTCTTAAATAACTACATATCTTCAACTCATCACTGAGCTTGTTCCACCATTTAACTCCTGAAACTGAAATACATTTGTATTTTATATTCGTTCCTACTTTACATATTTCAAAAATCAATATCCTCCGTAAATTATAGTTTTCTCCTGTTAATTGAAATAACCTAAGATTACAAGGTGGAAGGCTGTTGTTCTTTACCCGAAACATAATTTCCATTGTTTTTAAAAACACAATATCTGAAAATTTTAACACATTAGAATTTATGAATAATGGATTGGTAGGTTCATAGTAGCACACTTTGTGTAGTATTCTAATTACCCTTTTTTGAAGTTTAATTATTGGGTCTATGTTTGTTTTATAAACATTTCCCCAAACTTCAACACAATATGTTAAATATGGAAAAATAAAAGAATAATATAACATATGCAGACACTTCTTATTCGGCATGTGTCTTACTTTATAAAGAATAGCAATGGATTTGGATATTTTCCCCTTCATATATTCAATCTCTTCCTCGCCACGAGAACACACGCTTTGTTAAATCCTATTTCTTTTTTGGAGGTCGAGGCTTATCTGTGAGTATTTTTCACTTGCATTTGCAGTCTTAAGTTTTCAGAAAGTCCCTTTCCAAGTTTACCAAGCGACCAAATCTGGCTATGGGCGTGGTTATAGGCGTGGTCACCATGACATCATCGAGTAATTTGCATAATTTACTACAATGATATGAGTTTCTCTAAAAAGGCTCAAAAAACGTATACCTACTAATTAATAATAACAGTTTTGTTTTAAACGTCCATCCATCCATCCATCCATTTTACAATATAATTACAACACTTTATGTACATATTTATATACAGATTTGAACAATAAGTTATTCACTGAAATATATTTATTAATTGTGGTTCTTACAAAAAATATATCTTATAAAATATAAAAGCTTTAGCCTACTACTACAACCATATTATTTACCAGCAACATAAAGTGAAACAGAGGCAGAGGTGTCCTGCCACAGTCAGTAACAAATAAAAAGAAAACAGTAGTGGTGGTAGATAGACACAAAGCTTCATCAAACATCTGATCCACTGAACAAAGAGCTCCAAAAATCTTGATCCTACACTTCTCTTTTGTAAAGTAAATCTGAACAGCCGATATGGGCATCTACATCAATTAAATGATTTGCCTGAGAAGCTGGACAGGACAAAAAAAAAATTAAACAAAATTAAAAAATTAAAAAAAAAATAATACACATTTTTTGTGGCGGTCTTAATTCTTTCGTGGCGGGCCGCCACAAATAAATGAATGTGTGGGAAACACTGTATAAACAACTTTACATAAAACACCATTTACATCTGCATTTACTCTTCCTTTGTTCAGCCAGTTGTTTAAACAAATGTAAGCCTTTTTTCATTTTGTTGCCGTATTTAACCCACCGGGTAATCCGGCTTCCTCCCACTTCCAAAGACATGCACCTGGGGATAGGTTGATTGGCAACACTAAATTGGCTCTAGTGTGTGAATGTGAGTGTGAATGTCGTCTGTCTATCTGTCTTGGCCCTGCGATGAGGTGGCGACTTGTCCAGGGTGTACCCCGCCTTCTGCCCGAAGGCAGCTGAGATAGGCTCCAGCCCCCCCCCCCGCGGCACCAAAAGGGACAAGCGGTAGAAAATGGATGGATGGATGGATTTTGACCGGATGTGACGTGTCGCCCTGTTATTGTGAAGCCGGAAGAGAGAGTGTGTGTGTGTGTGTGTGTGTGTGTGTGTGTGTGTGTGTGTGTGTGTGTGTGTGTGTGTGTGTGTGTGTGTGTGTGTGTGTGTGTGTGTGTGTGTGTGTGTGTGTGTGTGTGTGTGTGTGTGTGTGTGTGTGTGTGTGTGTGTGTGTGTGTGTGTGTGTGTGTGTGTGTGTGTGTGTGTGTGTGTGTTTTCTGCTGGATTTGATCTAATTATAAATCCTCGGTTACACAAACAAGCTTGTTTACTTTTACAGATGACAGCACTGATCTATTTTTTGTACAAACGACATCTACCGTAATTTCCGGACTATAAGCCGCTACTTTTTCCCCTCGTTCTGGTCCCTGCGGCTTATACAAGGGTGCGGCTTATTTACGGCCTGTTCTTCTCCGACACAGACGAAGAGGATTTCGGTGGTTTTAGTACGCAGGAGGAAGACGATGACACAATGATTAAAGACTGACTTTTCATATACCGGTAGGCTGGTTATTTTGATAACGTACAGGCGAGCACTTTGTATTACTTTGCACCGTTGTATTATTTGTACTCTGCATGAATGCTGTTTGCCATGTCAAAGATGTGAAAGTTTGATTGAATGATTGAAAGATTTATTGTTAATAAATGGGACGCTTTGCGTTCCCAAACAGTCATCTCTGTCCCGACAATCCCTTCTGTGGTAGCAGGAACCCCTATATACTACGGTAATTACAAATCAAAACCCTGCGGCTTATAGTCGGGTGCGGCTTATATATGGAGCAATCTGTATTTTCCCCTAAATTTAGCTGGTGCGGCTTATAGTCAGGTGCGGCTTATAGTCCGGAAATTACGGTAGTTTGTATGACGTTAGTTGGCAACATGAACGACATCTCGCAGCACTTAATCATCACAGATGTTAAGTGTACTACGTGCGGTGGCTGTCCATTTCGCAAAGACGTTGTTTAATTTATCTGTGGTATGTGCAGATAAACTGAACCAGCATAGTTTGTGGTCCTCTGTTTGCTGTCCATGTAGCCTTCCTGCTTGCGATGCCATCCTCACGTTCATGTTTCGCTTTAAGAAGCTATTTTAAATTTGACGTGCGCCGATGATAAGAAAGTTTGTTGCTGCAATACTTATTGATTACCTGTTTTATCTAAAGTCCCGTCGAAGGTTGTTTTGAAGGGAGCAAAGCACATTGCTCTAACTATGATCGTGGCGTGTGAAATGATCACTTCCTGTGCCATGTGCTGTGCGCTGCTTTCCGGCAATCTAAACTAACACTGTGATTTCCTCATTCATGGTAATGCGATAATTTTTTGAAATTAATCCCTAGAGATGTCCGATAATATCGGACTGCCGATATTATCGGCCGATAAATGCTATAAAATGTAATATCGGAAATTATCGGTATCTGTTTCAAAAAGTAAAATGTATCACTTTTTAAAACGCAGCTGTGTACACAGACGTAGGGAGAAGTACAGAGCGCCAATAAACCTTAAAGGCACTGCCTTTGCGTGCCGGCCCAATCACATAATATCTACGGCTTTTCACACACACAAGTGAATGCAAGCCATACTTGGTCAACAGCCATACAGGTCACACGGAGGGTAGCCGTATAAACAACTTTAACACTGTTACAAATGCCACACTGTGAACCCACACCAAACAAGAATGACAAACACATTTCGGGAGAACATCCGGACCGTAACACAACATAAACACAACAGAACAAATACCCAGAACCCCTTGCAGCACTAACTCTTCCGGGACGCTACAATATACACCCCCCTCTACTCCCTACCCCACCCCAACTCCCACCTCAACCCCCCCACCAAACCCCGCCCACCTCAACCTCCTCATGTTTTCCCAGGGAGAACATGTCCCAAATTCCAAGCTGCTGTTTTGAGGCATGTTAAAAAAAATAATGCACTTTGTGACTTCAATAATAAATATGGCAGTGCCATGTTGGCATTTTTTTCCATAACTTGAGTTGATTTATTTTGGAAAACCTTGTTACATTGTTTAATGCATCCAGCGGGGCATCACAACAAAATTAGGCATAATAATGTGATAATTCCACGACTGTATATATCGGTATCGGTTGATATCGGTATCTGTAATTAAGAGTTGGACAATATCGGATATCGGTATAAAAGCCATTATCGGACATCTCTAGACGATAGTATTAAAAGCTCTATTGTCAGGTAAATTCATATAATTTATATTTTATATCTAAAAACCCTAGTCTTAACAAATATGACCAATTCCATGATTACATCCCCCAGGCCACTCCCCATGCCTCAAAGAGATTACATTCATGTGGTAAACTCTGTGATCTATCAGCCATTCTTTAATTAGGGTCTCATGGCTGCCCCCTATAGGTGGGCTTGCGGCAGCAGGACATGTCTCTGCTGTGCCAGCTGTGGTCGCTGCACGAGTCCATCCAAGAGTACAAGGGCAACTGCCAGGACCTGAGCGCCGCCTCCAGTCTCAGCATGATGGACAATGGCTACTTCGACGAGGACGACGAATACTACCCAGACACGGGCGCCACACCCACAGGCGACCAACCGGGCGGAGAGTCTGGAGAAGGGATGACTACAGCGGGAGCGGCAAAGAACGGTGGAAGTGTTGGCAAAGACGACAGCTGGGAGTCGTTTCGCGTCAACATCTGAACCCTTGCTCTCGAGAACCCATGATTGTTTGGACGGCAGCAAGAAGGACTTTTGCCAGTCTTTTGGTATGTTTTTACTATCCTGAATGGGAATGTGAGTCCAGCCTAACTTGAGCGCCTCCTCTGGTATATACTGGTCTTGCAGGGGGCGTGGCTTCATCACCTGAAGCTAACATTGTCGTCAAACATTCACAATGGACTTTTTTTAGACTTGTTTACTCAAAACAAAATTTAGTAATATACTTTTTTTTTTATATATATATATATATATATATATAATGCTGCCTCATCCAGCAGTTTTTCCATCTTACATATCAGTGTATCAAAGTTTTATTATTTATTTCATAGTATAAGTAACTAAATATCCGCTCTTCTATTGCTCTGAAAGCGTCGGGCTGCAACATCGGGAAGAGTTTGCGGCCAAAAAATAATTTATTTACCAGAACAACCGGGACAACGATGGTCGTACAGCAGGGAATTTTTTGGTACAACGTCGGAAGTTGTCTCCAAATTATTGTCAACCCGTGAGCACCAATTAGCTGCTCAAATGTAGCCCCAGTCTTAAAACACAGTATACACCCTTGAAAGTAGCTGTAAACTGGCAAGCTAGCAAACTGTAGCAAAACAGATGAAAACATTAGCAGTTGGCAGGTGATTACAGGGTCTTTTTCTTACCTCTTCTTACGTCAACAGATGTCATGCTAGCAACTTTTTACTTGTTCGGGCGCACTGTTAGCACCTGAATTACCGGCTCTTCGTCTTCCTCCCTTCAATTTATGTTGTCTGTATACGTGACCAAAGAAACGCTCAGCATGAAATGTATCGTACATGCCGACCACCTAAAATTCCTCCACAGCTAATTCTGGAAATGTAAAAAAAAAAGAATGTCTCCACGCCGTCTTGAACATCTTCACTACAGGGTTTTGCCGTGCCTTTAGTTCATGTTAATTAACGTTTGTTGTGTTTACGTTCAAACGCATGCCACTGACTTACAAAAGACGGTCTAAAAATATGATTTGAAATCGTAATGTACTCCCACTGGATACTTCATTAGGTATACCTGACCAATGTTGGCTTTAGTCATTAGTCCGACATTTTTTGTGTGTGGAACACAGGCCACAGTTTTATTTAGGTTGAGCTAAAATGTTGGGGGGGTTGTAACAGTAATTGAGATCTAAACCTGTGACAGAAATGAAATGTATATGTATAATTTTGTATCGGTTATTATTTGTATTTATTTTTTAAACTGTAATTCACCACAGCATCACAAATCGGGCTTTCATATTGGAATGCATTGGAAGACCCTAGAAGCTTCCCGATGGGCTTGAATTGTTTTATGGTGTACCTAATGAAGTGTTTGTTGATTATAACGACCAATACTGGACTGGAGAGCAGCACGACACCGCAAAATGAATTATTATGCTTCCAAAAATATGTTAAATGTGTATAAATCATATCAAAATAATACTCAAGTGAATTACTGTAGAAAATTCTTAATGAATGACGACACCATCACTGATGTATTACCGAATGTTTTGTCTGACACTTAATTGACTTTTTCTTGTGCTGTAAAGAAGACTGTTATTAGTGTCATGAAATTACAGAAGGTATGTAGTTCAAACAAAGATCACAATGATAATTAGTAAATAGAAAAGCACTCGCAGAGCGTAGAACTCTGCCAAGTGCCCGATAGTAAAGAATCCTTTAAAAAAATCCTGAATCTAGACAGTGATCCAGATCACCCCTACAATCAAATGACATGTTGCCATTTCCTGAAAGTTTCATCAAAATCAGCCCGTACATTTTTTAGTATTGTTGCTAACTGACGAACCGCAGCAAATACATAACCTCCTGACGGAGGAAATAATGATAATAATAAGACACTCTCATCGGATGTTTTCACTATCAGTGCCTTTGCAAACCATCAGGTGACTGATGAACTATGAGGACATAACACAAGCTACAGACTTTTTACAAGACACTTGCTGGCATTTTTTTGTAAATTCCTTTGGTGCAACATGAGGGACAAAAACATTAATGTAGTTCAACAAATAAAAACCCAGAATGTACACATTGAAGCTTGTGAAATTTACTGTGTAGCATGTTTTGGTGTGCTTAAGGTATTACCCTCCCAAAAACGACATGAATGAATAAGAGTGCTCTTCCGCAGTGCAATCTTTCCCCTGGTCTGCCGAGAATAAGAAGACTTAGCAGGAGGGGTCAGTGTTGATACGTTGATGTTATATTTAGCGAGTATTCCAACCCCGACAAAAAATGACTGGCGACAAATCTATTATTGGACATTTTTGGAGACTCTGACATGAAATAACGTATGGCTCTTTTCAACGAGCAGCAGGTGATGCTGTGAGCCCGTCCCTTCTAAACCCGCTCACAGGTGACTTGCTTGTGATTAAAAAATTTAAAAAAAAGTGATAGAAGGAAGTAAATTTGACTTTGTAAACATATTTTTTCTCACGTTTTGTCTCATTCATCCATACCAATTATTTTCACATGCGTTGTTATACAAATTTGACGACATCCCCTCTAGCGTGGCCCCCACGACCACAACCCACAGATAGATGGCAGTCCTGTGTAAAACATACAGCACAAGTGATTGGAATTTTACACCAGCTAAATGCTAACATCGCTCATATCAACAAAAAGTATGTGATCATTTGTGTATCAAATCAATCATAAATGTGAAATGTTTTTGAATAAGTGACCATCTACAAATAATGTTTGGCATTATTGTTGTTGTACGAGTTTTAATGTTAAACAGCTACGTTGTCGATGCAATTAACACATCTCCTTCAGATCTATGTAGACCACAATGCTATGGGGCTGTCATAGCCACGCCAACACTTTGCTGGTTCAGAACAAACCATTTTCTACGACATTTTTAAGTTTATGTGTAGAAATAAGCTAAAAATCATCCTCCACACCAGCAGAGGGCAGCGTGTTAGCCTTCAGTGAGCAGCGTTGGTGCCAGAAAACGCTCATTATTGTGATTTTCTCAATGCATCTGTTTTATTAATCAGTTTCGAAAATCAAATGAAATAGAAAATTAGTTGACTTTTAGCGCACAATATCACCTGCGTAGCAAATATACACCACATCTGGATTGTAGCATTTTGTGAGCAGACAAATGAAATGTCTTAACGTCACATATCGACTGTTTGCAAAATATTAATAATGCCTTAAGTCATTGATGCACAATGAATTTGAATTCCTGTCAAAATATTACTCATGCATTAAGTCATTGATGCACAATGAATTTGAATTCCTGTGTTGCACAAAATATTGCAAGCACCGTTCTTTATTTCTCTGTAAAAAAAAAATACAACCACACTGCTGCTGATAACAATAAAATGAGTACCTAACATATCTTTGCAGGTATTTTGTTTTTTATTGTTTCTTGCTCAAAAGGCTCACCGTTTACCAGACCAATTGAAATTGAGATGGCAAAATTAATATTTGAACGGAAGACCCAACTTTTACACTCTTAATGGCAAGCCGTATGTCATTTTTAAGAAGAGCTTTGCAACCAAAAGCAAAATGTGTTCATATTTAAAATGTTTCACATTTAGAAAAATGAAAAGATGCCCTTTTCTATTTTTTTCCTTTTTTTTTTTTAAAGAAAACATTCATATGTTTAACAACAAACCTTTTGTTACGATTAGTCAAAATCGTATCAAGTAGGAATGGGCAATATGGCCTAAAATCTATATCACGAAAGTAATATATGTAACAATATGTTATGTGGCATATAAATAATAAAAACATTTCAAAACAGGTTAAAAATGCTTTTTATTTGGCTGCTGATTTATGCAATAACATTGTGTAATTTCCGGTTGTATTGTTTATTCAAAACTATTATTAATATACTTGGTAAATTTACTGATACATGGTTACTTTCTGTTGTAACATGGGTCTATTTACACTTTGGTTTAAATATAACAATCACTTATTAGTATTTGGCCACCCATCCAAATGATGAGAATCAGGTGTCCTAATCAATTGGCCCGGTGTATAAAATCAAGCACTCAGGCATGGAGACTGTTTCTACAAACATTTGTGAAAGAATGGGTCGCTCTCAGGAGCTCAGTGATTTCCAGCGTGGAACTGTCATAGGATGCCACCAGTGCAACAAATCCAGTCATGAAATTTCCTCGCCCCTAAATATTCCAAAGTAAACTGTCTGCTTTATTATAAGAAAATGGAAGAGTTTGGGAACAACAGCAACTCAGCCACAAAGTGGTAGGCCATGTAAACTGACAGAGAGGGGTCAGCGGATGCTGAAGCGCATAATGCAAAGAGGTCGCTGACTCTCTGCACAGTCAGTTACTACAGAGCTCCAAACTTCATGTGACCTTCCAATTAGCCCACGTACAGTACGCAGAGAGCTTCATGGAATGGGTTTTCATGGCCAAACAGCTGCATCTAAGCCATACATCACCAAGTCCAATGCAAAGCGTGGGATGCAGTGGTGTAAAGCACGTCCTCACTGGACTCTAGAGCAGTGGAGACGCCTTCTCTGAAGTGATGAATCACGCTTTTCCATCTGGCAATCTGATGGACAAGTCTGGGTTTGGAGGTTGCCAGGAGAACGGTACATTTCGGACTGTATTGTGCCAAGTGTGAAATTTGGTGGAGGAGGAATTATGGTGTGAGGTTGTTTTTCAGGAGTTGAGCTTGGCCCCTTAGTTCCAGTGAAAGGAACTTTGAATGCTCCAGGATACCAAAACATTTTGAACAATTCCATGCTCCCAACCTTGTGGGAACAGTTTGGAGCGGACCCCTTCCTCTTCCAACATGACTGTGCACCAGTGCACAAAGCAAGGTCAATAAAGACATGGATGACAGAGTTCGGTGTGGATGAACTTGACTGGCCTGCACAGAGTCCTGACCTGAACCCGATAGAACAGTGGTCCCCAACCTTTTTGTACTTGCGGACCGGTCAACGCTTGAAAATGTGTCCCACGGACCGGTGGGGGAGAGGGGGGGGTAATAATTTTTTTTTTTTTTTGTCATAAAGAAATACAATCATGTGTGCTTGCGGACTGTATCCCTGCAGACTGTATTGACTTATATTGATATATAATGTATATATTGTTTTTTATGTTGATTTAATTAAAAAAATGTATTTATTTATTTTTTAATTTCTTGTGCGGCCCGGTACCAATCGGTCCACGGACCGGTACCGGGCCGCGGCCCGGTGGTTGGGGACCACTGCGATAGAACACCTTTGGGATGAATTAGAATGAAGACTAAGCCAGGCCTTCTCGACCAACATCAGTGTGAGACCTCACCAACGTGCCTTGGTATTTCATAATTGAACAATATGCACTGCATCGTTTTGTGTACCGTATTTAATTACGGCTGAGAATATTAGAAAGGGCTGCAAGTATGCTACAACCATAATAACCACTTCAACTGTTAATTGGTATTGAATACTTGTGTCTTGAAGTGACTGCACAGACAAATAGATAGTGATTAAAAAGGCAGTACCCCTCAAACCTCCATAAGCACCTCCTTCATATCTGGCCTACTACTCTCTATTTCCTGTTCCGTGAGCGCATGGCAAGCTGCCTTGCATTTAAATGCACCAATCTGCATGTGGGCTCAGCGCAGAGGCTTTGAAGCTGCGGCCTCTCTCAGCAGGGGGGCTCTTCTTCTACTAACTATTGATGATTGTGAAGGCTCCACAAATAGGTCAAATACACAAAACACGCCTTGTTTTGCCAACGTTCCACCATCTTTGTGTCATTTTGCCAGGAGATGCAATTTATAGATGCGACCCGAGGCTTTTTTTTTTAATGACTGGTGATTTTGTGCAGCGTGCGTGCGAGTCTGTCAGCAGATTAGAGCAGATTAACGTAATCTTAACTGCGAGAGCAAATCCAAGGTGTATCACTCTCTCTGTCTCTGCAAGGTTTGCCTTGGCTCAACCCCCGCTGAATGTTGACCACAATGCTTTTATGATATCAATAATTACTGTTAGTACCATGCAATCCATCCTTTTCTTAGTATTTATGTGCTTTTCTTGTCTACTTTTGAGCAGGGAGGGCAGATCAAATATATGGTGCGGTATTTATATTTAATCCAATTATGGCAACATTTAATTAATAAGATTGTCACATTATCGTAATAGCATTGTTTTTGTAGAATATGTTTATCCTTATACGTGTAGTATTTAAATATTTTTTTTAAATAAAGCTGTTTCATAGAATTGTTTTGTAATTTTAAAAATATTTTAATATTACAATTCAGTTGAATTATCCCTAGCAACAGAAATGACTACACTGTAGCTAGCTACCATTTTACTTAATGCCCGTTGATTCAGTTATTAAGGATTAATTTGAATTCTGAACAGAAGTTACTACGCCACTGTCCTTTAGTTAGCTACTATTCTATTTTATTGGCATATGGTTCTGTTCTTATGGAGCATTTTGAATTGTGCCTAGCAACAGAAATGACTACCCTGTTGTTCACGATAACTTTTTTTCATGCCCAATTAAGTCTGCATAGCAGCAGAGATGACAACATTGGTGTTGCAGCTAGCTACATCACCAACATTTTATTTCATGCCCGTTAAGTCCGTTATCATGGATTCCGTTGAATTCTGCCCAACAACTGAAATGACTATGTTCCTGTTAGCTAGCTCACATTGTATTTCATGCCTGAGCATTCTGTTATTACAAAGCTCGCTGAGTTCTGCCCGGCAAAACAGAAATGGCAACCCTGCCATTTCTGTTAGTTAAAGTCCCAACGATAGTCACCCACACACTAGGTGTGGTGAAATTACTCTCTGCATTTGACCCATCCCCTTGTTCACCCCCTGGGAGGTGAGGGGAGCAGTGAGCAGCAGCGGTGGCCGCGCTCTGGAATAATTTTTGGTGATTTAACCCCCAATTCCAACCCTTGATGCTGAGTGCCAAGCAGGGAGGTAATGGGTCCCATTTTTATAGTCTTTGGTATGACTCGGCCGGGGTTTGAACTCACAACCTTCCAGTCTCAGGGCGGACACTCCAACCACAAGGCCACTGAGCAGGTATAGTTAGCTAACATTTAATTTGATCGGCTAATGGTTTAGGGTTTTATGGAGTCTTTGGAATTCTGCCTAGCAACCGAAATGACTATGCCATTGTTAATGCTAGTTATCTTACGTCGTATTCTATGCCTGATGGATCAGTTATTGTGGAACCTCCTGAGTTCTGCTTAGCAACTGCTTAGCTAACATTTTATTTCATGCCCGATGAGTCAGTTATTATGGATTTTGTTGAAATCAGTTTAACAACTGAAATGACTATGTCACTGTTCCTGCTAGCGAGCTTACATTTTATTTCATGCCTGAGCATTCTGTTATTATGGAGCTTGCTGAGTTCTGCCCGGCAACAGAAATGACAACCCTGCCATTTCTGTTAGTTAGCTAACATTTGATATTATTGGCTAATGGTTCAGTTTTGTTTTTTTTGTTTTTTTTAATCTTTGGAATTCTGCCTAGCAACTGAAATTACTATGTCATTGTTAATGCTAGTTAGCTTACATTCTATTCTATGCCTGATGGATCAGCTATGGTGGAACCTCCTGAATTCTGCTTAGCAACAGAAATGACTACGTTATCTAACATTTTATTTCATGCCCAATTAATTCTGCCCAGCAACAGAAATCACAGTGCCACTGTTGCTGATAGTTAGCTAGCTAACATTGTATTTCATGCCCAATGAGTCAGTTATTATGGCTTTTGTTGCAACATTAACTACTTTGTCGCTGTTCCTGATAGTATTTTATTTGATTGGCCTATGGTTCTATGTGGTGTCAAGTTCTTTAATAATACATTTTAAATGTAATACCACTTTTGTTTTTCTGGTATGCTTATACTCAATGTTTTATGTATAAAACCAATTGGTTGTGTTGATAAATACATTAGTTATCTTGTTTGTTCACCAGTTAGCTGCACTTGTGTTCCCGACCTGATAAATGGCTGAGTTGCTGTTGCAGTAATCTGATTTAGCGGATTAAACTGCTGCATGCAGGCCACAGTAATGGACCAGCACTCTCGCAGAGCTTCAAATATTTGCTCTGGGACTGTCAAACACTCATCTAACCTTGTTTCTTGCTTTTGTTTCTATTTAAATCCAATGTAAGAGCTGTGCGGATGTAATAACGTGTTAGTTCAGGCTAGCATCCTGTCCAACAACAGCTTGGGGATCAAACCTGCTGCCCTTTGGTCACAGAGCACATTCCTAACCGCTCAGCTGCTTTACATTGTTTTGCTCTCCGATGACAAAATGCTTGCGGCCCGAAAAGAGAGAGGACTATGGGGTGAGGCAGGAACAGGTCCTCCCAGGTTATAAGGACATTTATGAACAAAAACATTCCACACATGTGCACAAGTATTTACGAGCCTGCAACCACACGCACAAAAGGCAATCACTGTGTCACTCGTTTGAAATCTTCCAAGGCACATTTCTCTTTGGTTTGGCAATTATTTTTCTAAATTTGATATGTTTATGTTTAATGTATTTCATGTAATCGTTGTATAGTGTCTTAAAGGCCTACTGAAACCCACTACTACCGACCACGCAGTCTGATAGTTTATATATCAATGATGAAATCTTAACATTATAACACATGCCAATACGGCCGGGTTAACTTATAAAGTGACATTTTAAATTTGCCGCTAAACTTCCGGTTCGAAACGCCTCTGAGGATGACGTATGCGCGTGACGTAGCCCGGGGAACACGAGTATGCCTTCCACATTGAAGCCAATACGAAAAAGCTCTGTTTTCATTTCATAATTCCACAGTATTCTGGACATCTGTCTTCGTGAATCTGTTGCAATCATGTTCATTGCATTATGGAGAAAGAAGCTGAGCAAGCAAAGAAGAAAGTTGTCGGTGCGAAATGGACGTATTTTCCGAACGAAGTCAGCAACAACAGTACACAGCCGGCGCTTCTTTGTTTACATTCCCGAAAGATGCAGTCAAGATGGAAGAACTCGGATAACAGAGACTCTAACCAGGAGGACTTTTGACTTCGATACACAGACGCCTGTAGAGAACTGGGACAACACAGACTCTTACCAGGATTACTTTGATTTGGATGACAAAGACGCAGACGTGCTACTGTGAGTATGCAGCTTTGGCTTCTAAACATTTGATCGCTTGACCGTATGTGCGCAACTTTTTTTTGCGTATGTACGTAACTTTTTTTAAATATATAAGCTTTATGAACCTTGGGTTAGGTGAACGGTCTTTTGGGCTGAGTGATTGTGTGTGTTGATCAGGTGTTTGAATTGTATTGGCGTGTTCTATGGAGCTAGGAGCTAGCATAGGAGCTAGCATAACAAACACGTAGGTGTTTTTATGCAGGATTAATTTGTGGCATATTAAATATAAGCCTGGTTGTGTTGTGGCTAATAGAGTATATATATGTCTTGTGTTTATTTACTGTTGTAGTCATTCCCAGCTGAATATCAGGTCACCCCCGGCTCTCACAGCATCTTCCCTATCAGAATAGCTTCAACTCCCCACTAGTCCTTCACTTGCACTTTACTCATCCACAAATCTTTCATCCTCGCTCAAATTAATGGGGAAATTGTCGCTTTCTCGGTCCGAATCTCTCTCACTTCATGCGGCCATCATTGTAAACAATAGGGAACTTTGCGTATATGTTCAATTAACTACGTCACGCTACTTCCGGTAGGGGCAAGCCTTTTTTTTATCAGATACCAAAAGTTGCAATCTTTATCGTCGTTGTTCTATACTAAAATCCTTTCAGCAAAAATATGGCAATATCGCGAAATGATCAAGTATGACACATAGAATAGATCTGCTATCCCTGTTTAAATAAAAACAATTCATTTCAGTAGGCCTTTAATGCCATGCATTGCTCATTGTCTTGTAATTTCACTACGTGCCACTTGTGGCAACATTGTGTCGCTCGCAAACCTTTCATTATTTTGTTAAACCACTTGAGGGCGCTGTTTGCTAAAGCATCATCTGCAACAGAGGTGTCCAAAGTGTGGCCTGGAGCTCAAGTTTTGTTGACCAGCAGCATATTGTCAAAATAAAATCAGACAAAGAACAATAAAAACAAAAAAGTGTAATGAGAAAAATCTCAAATTTTAATACTAATGATAAGTGCTTTGTCAGGCAGGAGCTCTGTGCTCTTGTGTCATTTTTTGCCTTTTGGTTCGGGACCCTTTGGGACTGTGTGACAAGGGGTGGCACTTCTGCTGTGCTTTTTTGTGAACTCCTGGATCTGTCTCCCTGGAGCCTTTTGGCCATGGAGACCAGCTGCTGGGTCTCTGCCACACCAGAGTCCGTTTGGAGAGACTGGAGGAGATGCGGATGAAGAGACAGGGCTGCGGAGCTGACGCTGAGCGCCGGGACGGACAAGATTCACAGTGTCTTGGCTGAATGAGCAGGTATCGGACACCTCGGTCTCCTTGGACGTATCATCGCTCATCCATGCGGACTAGACACTGGCCGAGAGTTTGTGGGTGGAGTCGGCTCTTTTAGTTGCTTTGTTGGGTCTGCTCCTGTCTCTGGCCATGCTCCCCCATACCCCAGCAGATGATGGCGTGGAACACCGCAGAGGCCACCACAGTGTATATGTTTTATTTTACTTTTGTGGCTGTGTGTAGAAGTGACGGGTTGCATCAGCTCTGATCTTTTTAATAACCTTTGTGTTCTCTGATGTTTCCCTCTTACACACATGTGTGCTATGGCTATGAGGTTTATTTTCCTTGGCCACAGTATTCACAGTGGCATTAAAGGCACTCGTCAATAAAAATATTACACATGTCTGAACTGAAAGCTTTTGGTTGTCAGTAATAGAAATTGATATAAAAAAACAAATATGCAAATTATTTTGGAAGTGATGCATATAATTTGATGCTTGAAAGTGAACATATTAAACTGAAGATCCCAAGAGAGCAATATTGTATCTGCAAAAATGCAAGTAAGCCCGTGTTAAAATTGTTTGTGCAAAAGCGACTCAAAAGAACAAAGCCGTTAACAAGATGCTCAGTCACATGACGTTCACGCTCCTTATGTTCCAGATGTACACACATATTTTTTGCTCGTAAGGAATTCTGTGTTTCATCCGACATGTTAACAATGTGACTCCTGCAAAGACTTTTAAGGAAAGTCTCCCCCTCATTCCTCACATACATGGTTTGCTACAGATGTTTGTACTGCTGACACTTTCTACATTCTAGGGAATGTTTACATCCCCTCAGTTTCCCATTTGGGGTGGTGTGACTCGGTTGGTAGAGCGGCCGTTCAAGCAACTCGAGGGTTCCAGGTTGGATTCCTGCTTCCGCCATCCTAGTCATCGCCGTTGTGTCCTTGGGCAAGACACTTTACCGACCTGCTCCCAGTTATATAGCTAAATGTAGATAATGGATTTTACTATGAAAGCGCTTTGAGTCACTAGAGAAAAAGCGCTATATAAAATAATTGACTTTACTTTTTTGTGCCAAAATTAGGATACTAAGTGTTAAATACAGAACAAGCAACAAACACTACTTCCGTCAACAACAGCAGCTTTGGGAGCATGTTCTGTGTTTGCTCCCACTAGACTTCATGAGGGCCACCAACGACTGTTTTGGGATAAATGATGATCGGTATCGCCAGTATCCACTGATTTCTACTATACAGGTAAGAGACAAGAGCTGAGCATTAACCTTTTAGCAGCAGCAGGGACGGCGTGGCGAAATTGGTAGAGTGGCTGTGCCAGCAATCGGAGTGTTGCTGGTTACTGGGGTTCAATTCCCACCTTCTACCTTCCTAGTCACGTCCGTTGTGTCCTTAGGCAAGACACTTCACCCTTTGCCTCTGATGGCTGCTGGTTAGCGCCTTGCATGGCAGCTCCCGCCATCAGTGTGTGAATGTGTGTGTGAATGGGTAAATGTGGAAATACTGTCAAAGCTTGAGTACCTTGAAGGTAGAAAAGCGCTATACAAGTATAACCCATTTATCATTTATAGCAGCTGCTCCGTAGCTAGCTTACCGCTGTGAGCAAGGTGATGTGTCACTACGCCAGAAAAGTAGTCCCTTGGCATTAGCTCTCACAATAACAATAGCTTGGTGTATATGCAGGCGACAGAATGCAAATATTGTTTTGGGGGGTTTTATAGGTGTAATATATGACTTGTTGGCCGCCTCTGCAAGCAGTTTTTCATTAATTAGAATGCACAGAAAAAATATATGCGTGTTCATGTTTCACATAAGGATTGTGAGTGATGAGCAAAAAAAATAAACTGATTTTCTTTAAATGAAATTGGATTAAGATATGATCCAGATAGCACATCTTGAAAATGGTGGAAAGCATTGCATGATTGTGTAGATAAACCTGGTGTATCCCATGTTCTGGACATTTTTGGGGGGCATAAATATGTCAACTTTTCCCCAGAAATCCATCCATCCATCCATTTTCTACCGCTTGTCCCTTTCAGGGTCACGGGGGGTTCCCCAGAAATTGAAGAAATACAATTATTTTGCTCACATTGGTGTCTCAGGAAAGGAAAGAAAGATTTGAATGAAATTAGTGTAGCAACAAAAAAACACATTTAATTTGAATCTGATCCAGATTGACCAGTGTGGTTTTAAAAATACAAATGCATGTATTTCACCCCGCATATTCTTTGCTCCAGTTAAATTTGAAGTTATATTTTTCTTAATCCTCTCACTTCTAAAATCCACCATGAAATTGAAAGAAATCAATAGTGTGTGAATGTGAGTGTGAATGTTGTCTGTCTATCTGTATTGGCCCTTTGATGAGTTGGTGACTTGTCCAGGGTGTACACCGCCTTCCGCCCGAATGCAGCTGAGATAGGCTCCAGCACCCCCCGCGACCCCGAAAGGGGCAAGCGGTAGAAAATGGATGCATGGATATTCTTTGCTCCAGTTAAATTTTAAATTATATTTTTCTTAATCCTCTCACTTCCAAAATCCACCATGAAATTGAAAGAAATCAATACATAAAAATGTGCTTGCACTGGTATTGAAGTAGTCTTGTACAAAAAGATGACCCAAAAAATGTTTTAAAAAAAAAATGGCATTGCAATGTTAAACCAAATATAATTAAATATTAAAAATAAAACGTTTTGATATTAAAAATACAAATGCAAGTTTGTCGATTAACCGGGTGTATGATTTGTTCTTTTTCCGGTTACATTGTATGTTTACGTAACATTTTTCTCCCTCCCAAAAAATATGAAGAAACATAATTAAATGTTTAACTCATTTTGATTGGTATCTCAAGTAGTGTTCAGAAGACAGAAGAAAAATAAATATATTTCATAAAAGTCGACTAAATTGCGACAATTTTCAGTACAGTGGAACCTCGATTTAACTAATTTAATTGATTCTTGAACATGGTTGGTTCGCAAACCGAAAAGAAGCAGAGTTCCTAATAAGAAACAATTTTAACATGAATAATTGGTTTCAGTCTCGACAAAAGTCCCTTTTTTATCAAAAAAATTCACACTTTGAAGACACCATATTGTATATGTATGTACAGTATCCATATCAAACCAACAAAACAAGGGGATAATGTTTCAACAATCTCTTTTTGATCCAAAAAAAGCAACAACAGTCAGCCTGGTATATATTGTATATATGTTATAGACATAATATAATATATCTGTATATATATTATTCTGTACACATTAGAGATTAAAGTACCAATGATTGTCACACACACACTAGATGTGGTGAAATGTGTCCTCTGCATTTGACCCATCCCCTTGGGGAGCAGTGGGCAGCAGCGGCGCCGCGCCCGGGAATCATTTTGGTGATTTAACCCCCAACTCCAACCCTTTGATGCTGAGTGCCAAGCAGGGAGGTAATGGGTCCCATTTTTATAGTCTTTGGTATGACTCGGCTGGGATTTGAACTCCATATGTATATATTCGTATATATGTTAGATTTTGTTATCGCTATATTAGTCTATTTATACCTGCATTGTCCTTTCCATCCTTACACTTTCCATCATTGTAACTGAGCTACTGTGTTGAACAATTTCCCTTGTGGATCATTAAAGTTTGTCTAAGTCTAACTGTCAAAGCGTGCACACATTCAAACGTCCCTTTGCCTTTGGCGCTCTCCAAAACGTAATCAACCATGTTACTACAAAAAAAACCAAAGGAAAATCCTTTTTACCTTGTGTCTGTGATTTTTTGTGGCTTTTTCTTTAATAGTCTGGGAGTTTCGGATTTGTAAACGGCGATCCTTCATCGGTTTGTGTCCCGGTTGTGCCTTCTCCTCAGGGATATTTCCCCCCCCCCCCAAAAAAAACAGCCTGGTTTAATCAGAGTTAAAATTTTGCTGCGATAGAATCCCCCTTCACTGATGAATATCCTCAAGTGCTTGATAAACACCTCCGCTGCAGCTTTGTCGGAGCCAGCAGCCACGTAGTGAACGCCAACTCCCCTTCTTAGACTTTTCCAACCACCTACGGTTCTCCCTAAATTGTTCTTCCGTGCTGGCTCAGCACTTTTGGATATCAAGTCACCATATAAATGGCGAGCCTTTTCGCACATGATAGCCTCGGAAATGCTATTACCTGCTGGCTGCTTCTTATTTATCCACACGAGCAACAGCTTTTCACCTTGGTTTTGCACTTTCTCTCTGTCCTTGCGAATATATTTAACCCCCTTGGCAAAGTCAGCAACCATATAAATGTCCTTTTTTTATAATGGTTGCAATTTTGGAATTAGTTTCTTCCATATTTGCGAGCCAATCTGTGTGCCATTGGTGGTGTCGCATTCTACTCTTCGTATATATGTAAATAATGTGACATGAGGCCCCGCCTCTTTAAAATGGCTGTGTGTGCCGGAAGTGATGTCATCAAAATGACAGCACCCAATAAGGCTTCCAGCAACAGACAAAATGAATAAATAAATGAATGAAGCATTTGTACCTTGAAACATTGTCCAACAGAGACATATTTGGCTAGATCTAACAAATAGAGGCGTTCGTAAATCGAGGTTCCACTGCAACTCTCATTTTGGCAAAATCTTTTCATTGGGCGACCATGAAGAAATGACACTTTGATTGAATGTAAAGTAGTCAGTGTAAATCCTCAAAATAAATCAACAGTCTGTCTGTGCTTTGATGCATTTTTAAAAAAGTAAATCAGGTTCTCAGTAAGTCCATCATCCCTGAGATGAATAAAAAAGGTGTTCAATCGAACACGGACGTGTCCTGGATGCTCCACGCGAGCCACTTACAGGCCTGAATGACGGACGTCTCTAACAGCAGGCCCACGCCGATGGCCGACAACGCCAGACGCCTTCTGCAGTTGAGAATCACTAAGGAGAGAGGACAGAGAATTAAAGACACTTCCTGTCGATCGAGCATGCTCTGGTGCAGGTGCACTTGCTGACCTCTGACAGCTTGACTGTTGGAGGTGAGCACAAAGAGCTTGATGAATCCCAGGCAGAGCGGCGAGAAGTCATGCTCCCAAATGACGACGGGGACGAGGAGGACCTTGCCGTAGCAGGACAGGAGAAGCGCTCGCAGGAGTACGCCAAACTCCACGTCGGGACCCTTAAGGCAAACTGGCACCGCCCAGAGGAAACACAGCACGCCACCGCAGAACGCTGACAGCTCTGCATGGCGAAGCACAATAAATACTTCAGCTAAAGTCTACTTCTATCCGCTTCAATTGTCTTACCCAGTGCTGCTAAGGCAACCATGCCGTAGAATTCCCATTCCTTAGTGTACCTGATAATGTCAGCGGGGTCACCGCTTGGCTCCGAACTGTGCAGCAAGGACCACCTGAGGTAGGCCTCGCACAGCACGCAGAACATGCACAGCTTCCAGTGGATCTACAATAAGGAATAGTTCATGAATTGATTATTAATTATAGTCCACATTTGTGGTTAATGGGAAACTTTTTCCCTTGCATGACTGCTTTTGGCTACTTACATCCATGCTCGTGTTGAACAGAATGTGTCTGAACGCCTGCGTCTTGCACAAGATGGCATCAATCAATATGATAACTGGATCATATTCTATATATTTGTCCACTGGCTTCTGACATGACGCCTAAGGTAGAGAAATAACAGTTAAAAGACATAGATGTTTCCTATGGTTATGCAGTCTATACATCATTAAACCACTTTGATTTTGTACACATATAGCAGAGCTTGAAATTGCATGTCTATGTAAAGTTAGAACATTAGAGACGTCAAACCAGTATCGGATCGATACTAAAATGTACAGTATCGCCCACCCCTAGTTTTGAGTGAAGCAACAGCTGAAAAGCCTATCTCACACAGACAGGCCCGGCCCTAACCAATCTGGCGCCCTAGGCAAGATTTTAAGTGGCGCCCCCCCCCCACACCACACACACACATCGGCAGTGAAGTGTATATACCAGGGGTGGGCAATTAATTTTCACCGGGGGCCGCATAAGCAACCCGAGCACTGCTGGAGGGCCACACGACAATATTTCAATTAAATTTTGCTCAATATTATTTTTGATATACCGTAAGATAAATAATAATGATGATAATAATAATAATAATTTAATTTAACCTAACTTAACTTTATACAAAAGCAGATTGCTTTTGATGGTCACTTTATCCTGCATTATCCAACATTTTTCCCCATCAGATTTGGACAACCACCTGTTGTTAAAAATAGTTTTTAATCATATTTATTTTATATTGTTTTTTATATTGGTTTTATATGTAATTGTTTTTTCTTTTTATTCAGTCATTGGTGGAGCTAAGGATAATATTTGATAATATTTAATATTTGTGCAGCACTTTGGAAACATTTTGTTGTTTAAATGTGCTATATAAATAAAGTGGATTGGATTGTCACACCTGCCAGCTTGTCCCAACACCCATTTACCTCTGTGAACAAGTCATTACCTGTGGTTGTCTCTTTAATTGACTGCATCAGAGCTCTCATCCAAAGTTAGCGAAAAACAGTCCATGTCTCCGGGCATTATCAGCGCAACAAAGTCCAATAAGCACTCCTTAATAAACTCTCCGTCAGAAAACGCCTTACTTTTTCTGGCGCTTTTGTGAGAAATGACGAAACTTGTCCTGATGGCTGCATCTCTGGGGGTGTGAAATATGGCACAAAGTCCTTGTTGGGTTTGCAGTTTTACCATCAACGCATCAGCCTCCCTTGCGCGCGCTTCATCAGACACATTCCGGTATTTTCCCTCGTGTTTCTTCGTGTAGTGGCGATTAAAATGATATTTAAACACAGCAACCTGTGTACCACACATTAAGCACACGGCTTTACCATTAATTTATGTAAAGAAATACTTGGCAGTCCATGTCTTGTTGGAAACACGCCATTCCTCATCAACTTTTCTTTTTTTAGCGTCTCATCACTTGTCTCTATGCACCTTCACTCACAGGTTCCCCCCGGACATACGGCATAAATAACACATTTCAAAATAAAAGCAGCACAGTTGTATTGCGCGCACGACATAGATGTTTTTTAAACTTTATTTTGTAATTTGTAATTGCGCCGTTCAATTCACTCACAATCGCACACGCGCATACGTCCACACGGAAGTAATACAAATAACACTTTTCAAAACAAAAGCAGCACCGTTGTATTGCACACTCGACATAGATACTTTTTTAAATGTATTTTGTAATTTATGATTGGCCTCACGCGGGCCGGACAGGGATGCGCAAAGGGCCGGATGCGGCCCGCGGGCCGTACAATGCCCAGGTCTGGTATATACTCACAAGAAACCGAATAGCTTTGTCTTTGACCTTTTTTTTTACTTAAAGAAAGCAAATTAACAATCAGAATAGTCAACAAGAATAAAAAAAATATGGATAAATAAATGAATATAAAAAATGAATATATGAAATACAATATTTTTTACATACATAAACACAAAATAAAACGTGTCAACAAGTTGCATAAAATAAATTAAAAATACAATATAAATAAGGCACTGCACAAAACAAGATATCAAACCAGTATGACTTTAACAACTATATTACAAAAAAAGGGGATCCTACAGAGTTCTCTATTTGTGCTTTTTAATATTGCATTAACTAGAATGACTTACAAATTACTGTACACCAGGGAGTACTGTAATTACCTAACGTTACATTATTATTTTCCATAACAATTTAGCCCCCTCCACAATATTAACCCGACGTTAAAACAGAACTAGCTATTTATTGATTAGCTATTGCCGAACCATGTAACATTAGCTTAATGCTAAAAAGACAGGTTACTATCACATTCTGTAACAGACAAATAATTTCATGTAGGCTAACGTTACCTACCTGCTACCTCTGTCTTTTTCTCGTTTCTCCCCTTCTTTTCTCCCCTGGGCACCTGACAGTTTTGGCCGTTTTGACATCTTGTGTTGATTTTTTTTATGTGGTGACGTCCAAAAAGAGTCATGATACGGGAAGGGGGAGGGCGCGTAATGTTGTAACAAATAATATTTCTATTAAATAGGCTTTACTTTGCATTTTAATTAACGTGGGATTATTTTATGTATTTAGAAATAATAGCACCAACTTTTTTTTTTCTTTTTTTCCTTCAACATTCGTGGCACTGGCGTGGCGCCCCCTGATGGACGGCGCCCTTAGCATTTGTCTATACGGCCTATGCCACGGGCCGGCCCTGCACACAGATAAGATGTGCCAAAGGGGAAAAGAATGGACACAGCTCTCTGCCCGATGAGTGGATGATTAGCCTGCTATCCATCCGCGCGAAAGTTTGTTCCGCTTAGCCCCGCCCCCACTAGTTACTGTTGCTATGTCTGTCAAACTTTCGCTCCTACCTAGAAATTTAAAGCCTACAGGAAAAATAAGTAATTTACATTTATTTATATAGCGGATTTCACAGACAGAATCACAAAGTGATTTACAGTGTGTATAGAAAATGAAGCTGCTCACTCACTGAGTGAGCAGCTTCATTTGGTTAGCTAGATAGCTAGCGTCATTAACACACAAAGCGTACTCCAAATATACAGGTATAAAAATGTAACTCACACATAACGTTATCTTCAGTATGCCGTTACTGTAATCTCTGTGCAGCTCAGTCGCCTTTTCGTTGCATTCTATGCACCTGAAGTCAGCCTGCCCCATTTTACAGCTAGCATGCTACACCGGAAGTAAATATTGTGCCTCTGATATAATTTACCTCCAAAATAAAAGCATTAACATTGGAAAAAACGATCTAATTTTGTCATGTCAAATTTAGAGTGACGGTGTGTGATGAAATATGATGTACCGTCGTGTTTTTGCTAAATTATGATGAAAGTTAAAACACAATGAAACCTTTCATTAAACATGTAACAAATAATTTTGAAATAACCACAACGGAAACGCTGTGATAAGTTCTGCACCACGTGATCAATGAAAGTGGGTTGCTGGGAAATGTAGTTGAGCAGTACCACTTCCCGGTCGAAGGGCTGCGGAGGGGCGGGGCGTGCTGCAACGCGTTGCCTCTGCGCGGCGTCGCTCATGACATCCAGCCCAACATGGCCCCTGCCAGCCGGGCTGTTGTTGTGATTGCGCTCTCACTGCTCCGTTGCCCGTGTCCGCCGGTCTTCGCCACCGAGTTCTTCTCCACGCTGACGCTGTACAACAACGAACTCCACAAGCAGGGATGCAGCTCGCTGTCCGAATGGGAAGAGTACGCGGCGGACTGCGGTAAGAGTCTCGCTGGTCTTCCGCCACGTCTTCCCCGATTCAACCGTTACTAGCTAACCCACTGGCGTGCTAACGTCGCGAAGCTAATGACAACACATGCTTTGACAGCTCGTAGGCAGCCCTCTTTAATGTGTTGCTGTGACTAGTTGTTAAGGATGCTGTGAATGTAATGAAAACAATTGCATGGACATGTCACTACTACAAGTGTCAGGCAGCTTTAACCCCCTGTATAGGGCGGGGGTGTCAATGCCACACTTCATTCAGAAAACTCGCCATCGAAGAGCTCGCTTTGCTACATAAACAGAAAGCGATTTCGATTGTCTTGTAACAAAAAAAAAGCTACACGTTGCTTAGTAATTTAAGGCTGTCACACGGACGGAATGAACCGGTTTTACAAGTTGCTCATTACCCGACTGACTTTTGGTATGGCATCATGGCATGGTGTTTCCGACAAGTTACATTTTAATAGCATGTGTAAAAGTTCACGTTTGAAGAGATGAAAGAGAACAAGCTTCTGTTTCCAGTAAAAGTGAAGCTGCATGCTGCAACCCTTGTGGCTGGTCTTTTTGAATACAAAACCCCAAACCAGTGAAGTTGGCACGTTGTGTAAATCGTAAATAAAAACAGAATACAATGATTTGCAAATCCTTTTCAACCTATATTCAATTGAATAGACTGTAATGACAAGATATTTAATGTTCGAACTGAGAAACTTGTTTTTTTTTTGCAAATAGTCATTAACTTAGAATACAATGGCAGCAACACATTGCAAAAAAGTTGGCACAGGGGCATTTTTACCACTGTGTTACATGGCCTTTCCTTTTAACAACACTCAGTAAACGTTTGGGAACTAAGGAGACCAATTTTTGAAGCTTTTCATGTGGAATTTTTTCCCATTCTTGCTTGATGTACAGCTTAATTTGTTCAACAGTCTGGGGTCTCCATTGTGGTATTTTAGGCTTCATAATGCGCCACACATTTTCAATGGGAGACAAGTCTGGCAGGCCAGTCTAGTACTCACACTCTTTTACTATGAAGCCATGCTTGTTCTTATGCTTTCTGAGCTCACTATGGTCACCGCTCCCTGTACATATCCTACCAAGTGAGACCTACACTGTTACAATGTCCATTTCTCAGATGATATAATTGTTGATGACTGAAGTATGCTGATAGCAACCCAACGGACCCCACCCCCCGCCCCTCGCAGTCCCAACCCACTCCACATCCCACCCCCAGATTGTAAATAATGTAAATAATTCAATGTGTATACTCTGATGATTTACTTGTGTGATGACTGTATTAGTATATATTTGTACCATTAATTGATTAACATGGACCCCGACTTAAACAAGTTGAAAAACGTATTTGTTTGTTACCATTTAGTGGTCAATTGTACGGAATATGTACTGTACTGTGCAATCTACCAATAAAAGTTTCAATCAATCAATCAATGTTGTAACACGTGGCTTGGCATTGTCTTGCTGCAATAAGCAGGGGCGTCCACGATAACGTTGCTTGGATGGCAACATACAGGTATGTTGCTCCAAAACCTGTATGTACCTTTCAGCATTAATGTTGCCTTCACAGATGTTTAAGTCACCCATGCCTTTGGCACTAATACACCCCCATACCATGCTGTTTTTTTAACTTTGCGCCTATTACAATCCGGATGGTTCTTTTCCTCTTTGGTCCGGAGGACACGACGTTCACAGTTTCAAAAAACAATTTGAAATGTGGACTCGTCGGGCCCAGCGAAGTCTGCAACGTTTCTGGGTGTTGTTGATATATGGCTTTGGCTTTGCATAGTAGCGTTTTAACTTGCACTTACAGATGTAGCGACAAACTGTAGTTACTGACAGTGGTTTTCTGAAGTGTTCCTGAGCCCATGTGGTGATATCCTTTACACACTGATGTCGTTTTTGATACAGTAAGGGATCAAAGGTCCATAATATTATCGCTTACGTGCAATGATTTCTTCAGATTCCCTGAACATTTTGATGATATTACAGACTGTAGATGGTGATTTCCCTAAATTCCTTGCATTAGCTCATTGAGAAATGGTTTTCTTAAACTGTTTGACAATTTGCTCACGCATTTGTTCACAAAGTGGTGACCCTCGCCCCGTCCTTGTTTGTGAATGACTGAGCATTTCATGGAAGCTACTCTTATACCCAATCATGGCAACCACCTGTTCCCAATTAGCCTGTTCACCTGTGGGATGTTACAAATAAGTGTTTGATGAGCATTCCTCAACTTTTTCAGTCTGTTTTGCCACTTGTGCCAGCTTTTTCGAAACATGTTGCAGACATCAAATTCCAAATAAGCTAATATTTGCAAAAAATAAAGTTTTCCAGTTCGAACAATAAAAGTACCTGGTATTTTCAGTCTATTCAATTGAATATACCGTAATTTCCGGACTATAAGCCGCTACTTTTTCACCTCGTTCCCAAACAGTCATCTCTGTCCTGACAATCCCCTCCGTGGTAGCAGGAACCCCTATATACTATGGTAATTACACATCAAAACCCTGCGGCTTATAGTCGGGTGAGGCTTATATATGGAGCAATCTGTATTTTTCCCTAAATTTAGCTGGTGCGGCTTATAGTCAGGTGCGGCTTATAGTCCGGAAATTATGGTAGGTTGAAAAGGATTTGCAAATAATTGTATTTTGTTTTTATTTATGATTTACACAACGTGCCAACTTCACTGGTTTTGGGGTTTGTACATGCAGGAGTTAGACAAAACTCTTTACTATTTTGTTTATTTTTTTAGATTTTGGGCTGAACTTCCCCTTTTTAATAAGAGGAATATTATTTTCCTGCACTGTATGAATGGTCACAGTGCCATCGTTCAGCCTGAATCAAATAAATTGTAGGTTGAAAAAGTTTGGCCCCCACTGTTCTTCTGCAGCTGCGTCTGAGGTAGCGGTTGGACTGTGGGAGGTTGCGGGCTGCAACTAAGTATTATTTTGATAGTCAATTATTCAACGATTATCTTAAGGAATAGTCGACTAATCGAATAATAAAGCGTATACATATTTAATGGCTCTAATTTTTCTAAATGCAGCATAAGTTGTTTTTTTTGACATGTGCTTACTAACAACAAAGATGACTAACTTATTCATAAATATTACTTATACTGTAACTGTGCTGCTCATTCAGCTGTTACAAAAATTAAAATGACTAATGAAATGTTGTCCATTTAAAAAAAAAAAAAAAAGGAAAAGTGCTAAAAAAAAACAACTAACCTTGTTTTTGTATTAAAATCAGTTAAAATGAAAACAAACAACAAAAAACAAAATCTAAAAAAAAGAAAAGCATCTTGTGATGTTTAAAAAGCAGGACACTGGTATATTGATTATTGATTAACTCTTGGCAGTTTTAGCTCTCTAATAGACTCCGTGTGTAGAATTCTATATCTGATTAATTCTTAAAATGTTGGCTATTTAATAGATTGTATGTTTAATCTTAAGATACGTGTAGAATTCTATATTTGATTATTTTTTTTAAATGTTGGCTATTTAATAGATTGTATGTTTAATCTTAAAATACCTTCGCATTGGTGTGTGCCTGCGCACGTTGCTTTTGGTAAAGTATCTTTTTACGGCATTGCAAATTGACGCTGCAGCTGCTTTCTAATGTACTTAATTGATTAGACCAGGGGTCGGCAACCCACGGCTCCGGAGCCGCATGCGGCTCTTTGACCACTCTGATGCGGCTCAGCTGCATACTTGCCGACCCTCCCGATTTTCCCAGCATACTTGCCGACCCTCCCGATTTTCCCAGGAGACTTACAGATCTCAGTGCCTCTCCTAGAAATCTTCCGGGGCTAATAACTAAGTTGAGGGCGTGCCCTAATGGCACTGCTTTTATTGTCCTCTAAAGCATGTACAAACAGCGTGCCAGTCCGGCCACATGTTGTATTTGGCTTTTATTTGCACACTTAGGAGACAGAAAGGCATACTTGGTCCTTAGCCACACAGCTTACACTGACGGTGGCCGTATAAAACAACATTAACACTGTTACGTTACAAATATGCGCCACACTGTGAACCCACACCAAAAAAGAATGACAAACACATTTCTGAAGAACATCCTCACTGTAACACAACATAAACACATTAAAACAAATACCCAGAATACCATGCAGCCCTAACTCTTCCGGTCTACATTATACACCCCCGCTACCACCAAACCCCGCCCACCTCAACCAACGCACGGGGGGGGGGGTTGATGTGTGGGGTGGTTTGGTGGTAGCGGGGGTGTATAATGTAGACCGGAAGAGTTAGGGCTGCATGGGATTCTGGGTATTTGTTGTGTTGTGTTTATGTTGTGTTACGGTGCGGATGTTCTCCAGAAATAAACTGTGTGGCTGTTGACCAAGTACGCCTTGCTGTCACTTACGTGTGCTAGCAGAAGCTGCATTCAAAATGTGGCCGAGCAAGTACGCTGTTTGAGCATGCTGTAGAGGGCGCTAAAAACAGTGCCATCACGTCCTGAAATTCGGGACTCTCCCAGAAAAATTGGGAGAGTTGGCAAGTATGACGCTATCAAGCGCCATTCATTAGAAACTCGCGTGCCGCACTAACATTAAATTTTCATATTATGATGCGGGCCGGGGCGTGTGTCTGAGACCCCTGGATAAACATAGCACAAAGCAAAAAAAGCTCTGTATGCAGTGTTATTTCATTTTAAATTTTCAAAAGAGTTTTGTGGCTCCCATTGTTTTCTTTGATTTGTGAAACTTGTCAAAATGGCTCTTTGAGTGGTAAAGGTTGCCGACCCCTGGATTAGACAATGTTTAGCTGGCTGACTTTGGCTAAAATGATAGTTACATTTATTTTTCACACAAATTTGTCTCAATCTTGTTAGGTTCTACCTTGCTAGCTAACTAACTAACAGTACTTTTACTGAGGCTGTGTCCGTATCCTCCCTCCAAATGTCTGACATCATGTCTCCTCTTTAAGTGCTCGCGTATCACAGATGTACTGCCATAAAAACATAGTCCGCTTTGCAAAATGAGCTAGGTATTCATGTCTTAAACAAGAATAAGAGGAAATACCGTCACACTTTAGGTGTTATCACTGACAATGTTTTTGAGAGTGACCCACTAGTGGCCGGAAAAACATGAGTGATGATGTCACGACTATAGTCGACAAATATAATTGTTGCCGACAAATTTTATTGTCGACAATGTCGACTAATCATTGCAGCCCTAGTGGGAGGTAGGAGTGCGACTAAATGTGAGACGTGTGCAGTTGGAGATCGTCACATAGCGGGATTTATGGGCAAGATTCGGGCAGGAGTTGTAGGCGATGGGATGGATATTGCTCCGGATTGTGGTGAGACTGTGATATGACTGCACCAACATAGCCATCGCCAGAGCAGAAACCACAGACGGAGCCTACGTGACCCTGTAGGTATCGGATCAGGCTGGTGCAGTTCCTGTGGTGCTCTCGCTGACAGGACGTGCAGACCGTGGGAGTGAAATCACAGCGAATCATCTTTGAGAACCACTGCACCAGACACAAATGGGTTCCAGGTTGCGTTCGACATCGATTGCTGTTAAGTATTGAGGACTTCAGCTGCATCAGTCTTTTTAGTCGAGATGATGTCAGATGTCTGTATTTGTCTGGTTCTTTGATGTTTTTGACTTATATGTATATACAGTATGTATGTATGTACAGTACAGGCCAAAAGTTTGGACCCACCTTCTCATTCAATGGGTTTTCTTTATTTTCATGACTATTTACATTGTAGATTGTCACTGAAGGCATCAAAATTATGAATAAACACATGTGGAGTTATGTACTTAACAAAAAAAGGTGAAATAACTGAAAAAATGTTCTATATTCTAGTTTCTTCAAAATAGCTACCCTTTGCTCTGATTACTGCTTTGCACACTCTTGGCATTCTCACGATGAGCTTCAAGCTAGGGCTGGGCGATATGGCCTTTTTTTTAATATCGCAGTATTTTTAGGCCATATCGTGATACACGATATATATCTCGATATTTTGCCTTAGCCTTGAATTAACACTTGATGCATATAATCACACCAGTATGATGATTCTATGTGTCTACATTAAAACATTCTTGTTCATACTGCATTAATATATGCTCATTTTAAACTTTCAGGCAGAGAAGGAAATCACAACTAAGTCAATTGACCAAAACTGTATTTATTAAACTTTTATTAAGCAGTGGCACAAACATTCATGTAATTTCCAAAACAGAAAGTGCAAGATTGTCAGAGACATTTTAAAACAAGCTATTAGTGCACTTTTGTGCATGGTGTCACTAAGATGACTTATCAAAACAACACTAAATTAAAGTGTACTTTTTGTACAGAACGCCACTACAATAGTTTAAAACATGAAGTCACACAAGATATTTCAATAAGTGTAAAAAAAAAAAGAGCTGCATGATAGGAAATCAAATAGTGTATGTCCTTCGCTATGTGGTAGTACTGCAGACTTTTTGATTGATTGAAACTTTTATTAGTAGATTGCACAGTTCAGTACATATTCCATACAATTGACCACTAAATGGTAACACCCGAATAAGTTTTTCAACTTGTTTAAGTCGGGGTCCACGTAATTACACGTATTCCACGACATTATCTCCTTTTGTTGACTCTTTTTTTCATACGGTGTTGATCTGGAAATGTTTGCCTCGTCATTTTGTTGGTGTGGGCGTGTGGCACTGAACGAAGAAGTTAACAGTAACGAGTAAGCACTCTTCATTCTCTAGAAGGTGACTTTTCAAATGATGCTACATATTAGCAGTAATGCTACTTTTTGTAGAAACGCTTTTGCCCCACACTTGACAAATCATGGTTGTCTGTTCGACATATTCCCACTTGAAGCCAAACCACCGCCAGACGATGGACCCCCTGCTGTTTTTCTTGGGAATTAATTATTCCTTCATTTGTTACCAGATTCACACCTTCTTTCTCTTGTATTACCACTCGCATCACAGCTAACGTTACCCATGCCGCACCTCTCTGCTGCGCAAGGGCGTATACGTATGTGACGTATGACGTGACAGTATGTGACGTATGTAAGAATGTGTGCTTGCTGTCTGTGAGAAGGAGAGACAAGACAGAGTGGGAAGAGCCTGTCGTGTAATGCCAGCAGCTTAAAAGCAACTGCGTGAGAACGTATACTCGAATATCACGATATAGTCATTTTCTATATCACACAGAGACAAACCCGCGATATATCGATATATCGCCCAGCCCTACTTCAAGCACACCTGTGAAGTGAAAAACATTTCAGGTGACTACCTCTTGAAGCTCATTGAAAGAATGCCAAGAGTGTGCAAAGCAGTAATCAGAGCAAAGGGTGGCACTGGTTAGTAAATTTGACCGGCAACAAGAACCAGACTCCTGCTCCGATTGTACAGGGACCGAAATGGCCTGTAATAACAGACCCTGGAGCACCCCCCAAAGGACACTGAGAGACATGATCAACTGCCTGTTCCAAATCCACAAAACACATGTGGACTGGTTGAGCAAACTCCCCTGCCCTTTCCAGCACCCTGGCAAGAGTATATATCTGGTCCTGTGTTCCACGACGAAAATTGCATTTTTCCTAATGAATGGCCAGATAATTCTCTCCAGCACCCTGGAATAAACTTTCCCCGTGAGGCTGGGGAGTGTTATCCCTCTATAAATGGAACACACACTCCGGTTCCCCCTTCCTGTAAAGGGGGACCACCACCCTGGTCTGCCAATCCAGAGATACCTCCCCAGACTTCCATGCTATGTTGAAGAGATGTGTCAGCCACAAGCGTCCAATAACATCCAGAGCCTTGAGGTATTATGGGAAAATCTTGTCCTCTCCTGGGGCCTTGCCTCTGGGCAGAGTTTTGGTGATGGACATGTCTGCGTTTGTGATCTCAGACTCTGCCTACTCCACAGTGTGTGTCTGTAGGATTGAGGAGTTCCTCAAGGTATTTCTTCCATCGCCTACCTATATCCCCAGTAGTGGTCAGCAGGTTTCCGCCCCTACTATACAAAGTGTGGACAGGGCACTGCTTCCCCCTCCGGAGGTGTCTGATGGTTTGTCAGAATCTTTTTTAAGGCCGACCAAAAATCCTGCTCCAAGATCTACCCGAACTCCTCCCACGTGTGAGATTTTGCTTCCGCCACCACCGAGACCGCAGCTTGCTCGGCCTGTCGGTACCTGCCAGCTGCTTCGGGTGTCCCACAAGGTCTCCTTCTTCAGCTTGAAGGCCCCCTTTGTCCACCATCGAGATTGGGGGTTGCCAGCACAACTGGTACCAACTGCCTTGCAACCACAGCCCTGATCTGAAGCAGCAGCAATGGAGGCACAGAACACAGCCCATTCAGACTTAATGTCCCCCATCTCCCTCGGAATGCAGTAGAATCCCTGCCGGAGGAATGAGTTTATGATCTGGCGGACGGGAGCCTCTGCCAAACATTCTCAGCATACCCTCACTAAATGTTTGGATCTGTCAAATCTGTCCGGCATCCTCCCCCGCCACCTTATCCAACTTGTGGTGATCAGTTGACAGCTCAGGCCCTCTCTTCACCCGAATGTCCAAGACCTGCGGTTGTATATCTGATGATAGGACTAAAAAGTCGATCATCGACTTGCGACAGAGTGTGCCCTGGTGCCACCTGCACTTGTGGGCACACGTATGCTTGAAAATGGTGTTTGCTATTGACAAACTGTGGCTAACACAGAAGTCTAAAACAGAATACCACTCTAATTCAGATAGGGGAGGCTGTTCCTCTGAATCACGCCCCTCCATCTTTCGCTGTTGCTGTCAACGTGAGCGTTGAAGTCACCCAGTAGAACAACAGAGTCCCCCGGGGGAACGCCTTGCAGCACTCCCTTCAGGGTCCCCAAGAACGCTGGGTACTCCGAACTGCCATTTGGGGTATAGGTGCAAACCACAGTCAGAGCCCGTCCCCCGACTTAAAGGCGAAGGGAAATAACTCTTTCTTTCACTGGGGATGACTCGTACACACAGATGCTAGGCCGGGAAGCTAATAATAAACCCACACCTGCTGGCCGACAGTTCCACGTCCCTCTTTTGGGCTGGGCCCGGCCGGGCTGCGGGGATGAAGTCCCGGCCACCAGGCACTCGCTGATTAAATGATAAATAATGATAAATGGGTTATACTTGTATAGCGCTTTTCTACCTTCAAGGTACTCAAAGCGCTTTGACAGTATTTCCACATTTACCCATTCACACACACATTCACACACTGATGGCGGGAGCTGCCATGCAAGGCGCTTACCAGCACCCATCAGAGGCAAAGGGTGAAGTGTCTTGCCCAAGGACACAACGGACGTGACTAGGAAGGTAGAAGGTGGGAATTGAACCCCAGTAACCAGCAACACTCCGATTGCTGGCACAGCCACTCTACCAACTTCGCCACGGCTTGGCTTCAGGGTGGGGCCCCGGTATCTCTCGCCCAGGCGAGGTGCGGTTCCTGGATCGTCTTTTCTTCATGGAGTCTTCCAAATCGCTTATAGTCTAGCCCATCACCTTGGTCCACTTTGCATGTAGCCCCCGACAACATAGCTCCTTGGATCATTTGGGTCCTCAAACTACTCAACCACGCTAAGGTGGCCATTCATGGGGAAGGTGTGTTGTAATTGAGTAATTCCACCCTTATCAACAGTTGCCACTTCTACTGGCCTCTTTAGAATTTATTGTCATTTGATTACAATAAAGCTGTAAACCAAAACTGGTCATGTGGACTCTTCCCATGCAGATAAATGCATATGTCTCCTTTCAGAGTCGTCCGTTCTGCAGTTGGACGACCCAGACTGCGAAGAGGGAAGCAACCCACCCTGCGAGTCAGTTTTCTCGCTGAATGCTGAAAAGATTATTGTGAGTAAACACACAATTATTACGTATGTTTGTTGTGCACATTGTCAGAATGTGTGTATTTTCAGCTTTTTGTTGAAATTTAAGGAGTAACATAAAGTGCACTAGAACCTTGGCAGGTGATCTTCTCTAAACTTTTGAAAGCACATGTCCAACTGTTCAATGTTTCAGTAATTTTAGCTCTTCTTTAACAAGCAGCTGAATGGTAAAATTCACAAATCCATGAATTGATTAACACATTTATAGTGATAATTCATTCACATTATATATTTTTCATGTTGACACATTTACATTTTGTTCACTTCCTGTGTAAAATAAAGAGAACGCTATCAATAAATAATGTTATTACAGTTTGATTTAAAAAAAAAAAAAAAAAGACTAATATATATTTATAGTTTCAGGGAAAAAGAAGAAATTGAAAAAATAAATATGTAGAGACATTAGGTATGAACAAGTAAAGCAAATACATTGAGAAAAATATATTAATACTAATGTAAAAAGTTATGACTGAATTTCACAATTCATGAATAATTTGCGGATATTTGTCCAAATCCTTTAATTTTCTCCGGCTTTTTAAGTTTCATGCTTTCCTGCTGATGTCAGCATTTGTTCCTTTTTGCTTGCTCCTTTGTCAGAGCAATGCCACCTTGTTTTTTTGTTGGTGGACTTCATGATGATGACAGGTGCGGTGTTATTCCAGCCAGACATTGGGATGCATGTATTCATGTTGTTGACATCCACTCCTATGATTGCAGAAATGAAGGTTAAATTGGGGACGGTATGGCGCAGTTGGGAGAGTGGCCGTGCCAGCAACCTGAGGGTTCCTGGTTCAATCCCCACCTTCTACCAACCTTGTCACGTCCGTTGTGTCCTTGAGCAAAACACTTCACCCTTGCTCCTGATGGGTCGTGATTAGGGCCTTGCGTGGCAGCTCCCGCCCTCAATGTGTGACTTTGTGTATGAATTGGTGAATGTGGAGATAGTGTCAAAGCGCTTTGAGTAACTTGAAGGTAGAAAAGCGCTATACAAGTATAACCCATTTAAATTAAGTTTTCTTGTAAAATTTACAGAGCATTTTAGATCTTCCTGAAATTTCACTCAAAAGTTGAATATTCCTAACTTCTTGTAATTAGCTCATGTTTTCATCTCATTGGTGGCAGAATCAAGCCAAGCTGTTTATAGAGCAGAAGAAAATCCCTTTTCCTGTAGAAAACACCAACACAAATGAGGAACTTGGTAGGTTGTTGCCTGGCTAACATTAAATCATTAACCCTTCTTTGCAGTCCTATTCATGGCGTCATTATGCATCTTTGCAGCCATCGGCTTCGTTCTGATCGGCAACGGCCTTTACGACGAAGCCATAAAACACTTTTCCCTGCTGCTGCAGGTGCGTCTTAACTTCATTTGCTCTTATTATTATCATAACCTCAAAACCTCTTAAATAGCACTTTGTTTTTTGTTGTGCTACAGGGTGACCCAGAGCTGGTCTGCGCCATCTACGGCCGAGGAATCGCCTACGGGAAAAAAAGCCTCCAGGTAAGTGGTATATTGTTAAATCAGCACAAAAACACTTCATTGGTGCTTTCCAAATGTCCTGGGGTCTCCTCTATAAAGCCTGCGTACACACAAAACAGGGACGAAAAGTTAATATAAGCATATGGTGTTTTTTCCACACAAAATATGTGATCTACAAAATGTGATTTGTTCTTAGTAAAATGATATATGACAACAATATTAGGGCTACACAATTTTGCAAAAATTCCAAATCAACTTTTCCACATATTTTAAGACTTCCAAGATATGTTATTGTCATTTTCTGGCTTAGATTTGAGATTGCGATTCTCTGGAATGTTGTGTTCCGTTCCGTTTCCTTCCAGGGCCATGTGCTTCAGTTAAAAAAATAAAAATGTGTGTGTATATATATATAGATATATATATATACATACACATATATACAGTACTGGCCAAAGGTTTGGACACACCTTCTCATTCAATGCGTTTTCTTTATTTTCATGACTATTCACATTGTAGATTGTCACTGAAGGCATCAAAACTATGAATGAACACATGTGGAGTTATGTACTTAACAAAAAAAGGTGAAATAACTTAAAACATGTTTTGTATTCTGTTTCTTCAAAATAGCCACCCTTTGCTCAGATTACTGCTTTGCACACTCTTGGCATTTTCTGGATGATCTTCAAGAGGTAGTCACCTGAAATGGTTTTCACTTCACAGGTGTGCTTGAAGCTCATCGAGAGAATGCCAAGAGTGTGCAAAGCAGTAATCAGAGCAAAGGGTGGCCATTTGTGTGTAAAATTTTGAGGACAAAAATGAATATATTCCATTTTGGAATAATGCTTTAACATACAGTAACACAATGTGGAAAAAGTGAAGCGTTGTGAATACTTTCCAGATGCACTGTAATCCTTCATAATGTTGTTGTAGAGAAAAAAATCATTCTGTTAGCTGTGCACAAGCCACATGTCTACAGTCACTGTTGCGTTATTCTCTTATTTTCAAGTCCAGTACCTGTTATAACTCCATTCTCTCAGGATATCAAAAATGCTGATCTGGCGTTGTACGAGCTCAACAGAGTCATCACGCTGGAGCCCAACTGGCCAGAAGTCTATGAACAGCGAGCAGAGGTGAAATCTTGTTTCCTGCTTCCCAAGTTAAAAAAAACAACAACAAAAACTTGACCTTTTGCCATATTCAGCGACACTAACACACATGTGTGTCCTTTTAGATTCTCTCTCCTCTGGGTCGCATCAGTGAGGCTCTGGCTGACTTGACCAAAGCCATCCAGCTGCAACCTTCAGCGCGTCTCTACAGGCACAGAGGAACGCTGCTTTTCATCTCAGAGGTTTCAACTGTCATGTGTTTATGTGTGCGTGTATGTATTCTCATACTGACCCACTGACTGATCTAAAAGGACTATGTGGCAGCGTCCGAAGACTTCCAGCAGTCCTTGGAGCTGAAGAAGAATCAGCCCATTGCCATGCTCTACAAAGGCCTCACCTTCTTTCACAGAGGCATGCTGAAGGTGAGAGAATATTTGCTTTGGGTCATGTCAACTTGCTCTTTCTTTGACATGTGTGCCCTCCCACCAGGAGGCCATTGAGACGTTTAAAGAGGCGCTGAAGCTCAAGTCTGACTTCATAGATGCTCACAAGAGCCTTGGACAAGCCTATAGGTACCTCTTCCCCATGTTCTCCTTTCATTTTTGCCCTTGATGTGTTTTCCACCTCTTTGCAGAGAGCTGGGCGACTTCGAGGCGGCCATGGAAAGCTTCCAGAAGGCCCTCATGCTCAACCAGAACCACATCCAGTCCTTGCAGCTGCGGGGCATGATGCTCTACCACCACGGCTCCCTGCAGGAGGCCATCGGCAACTTCAAGGTTAGAGACACGCACTCCAAACTCTTCTGATTGGCTCAAATTACAACCCTGCCAACATATACGCATTTTAACCCCTAAATATGCTTGTGCATGTCGACATGCCGCTCTCCAGCTCCACAAAGCTAATATAAAAATTAAAAAAACACCTTAGATATCTTTAAAGTTGGCATGTCTAAAAATCATAGCACCATCTTTTGCCTTGGTATGCATGTGATAGTGCCCAAATTCATTGACGGGTATTTTTCCTCCTGGTTTGATGTGCAGAGGTGTCTCCAGCTGGAGCCTTACAATGAGGTGTGCCAGTACATGAAGGGTCTGAGTCACGTAGCCATGGGCCAGTTCTACGAGGGCATCAAAGCTCAGACTAAAGTCATGCTCAACGACCCACTACTAGGACAGAAGGCCAGCTCGGAATACCTCAAAGTCAAATATCTCAGAGGTGGGGCCAATAGTCCATCTGTCAGTCAGTCAGATGTTCCACATGATTGCAAGTAAGCTATCTTTTGACCAGAGTACTCTCGCTACCTGCATTCCCACCTGGATGTCCCCGTCGCCGAGTACAACGTGGACCAGGACTTGCCTGGGAACTTCAAGAATCACTGGTCCAAGAACCTTCCCTTCCTAATAGAAGACTACGAGGAGCAGCCTGGCCTGCAGCCGCACATCAAGTATGGTTGATTGTTGATTTATTTAATTTTCTAGTTGACCCCTTCTTTTGCTGTTGTTGTTGTATGCCATTGCTGTTTTATTGATGGTATTGTTTACTACATTGTATTTATCATTTGATCCTCTTGTAATTGAGCTACTGTGTCAACAAATTTCCCTTGGGGATCAATAAAGTTTGTCTAAGTCTAAACTACTAACGATACCGCTGAGGTAAAAAAAAAGTTTAGAAAATGTTTTTTTTTCGTGGCAGGGACGTGCTGCCGCAGAACTTTGAGAGCTACAGCGCCAACGTCCAGAAGCTGATCTGCACGGCAGACAACCTGGGGGCTCTGATGCAGTATGACACTCCGGGCTTCTTGCCCAACAGAAGGATACACAGAGGTGATAGGCGACCCCTCCCCCAATGTTAAGCCTATGTAGTGTCTTTTACAAAACAAGCACTAAAATGTGTGTGCTCGCTAGCCATGGGCCTGGCTACAATGGAGGTGATGCAGGCCATGCAGCGCACGTGGACCAACGCCAAAGTGCGCATCAACGGCAAAACCAGGCAGATGCAGTGGAGGGACATGTTTGACGTTGCGGTCAAGTGGAGAAGGTGGGATTTTCACGTTGTTGTTGTTCTAGACATCACAATAAATATCAGAGGAAAAAATCACATTGTATTGTAACAATCAGAGGATGGAGGATCTATAGGATCTAATTAATTAGAAATATTTGCTTACTCTTAGGATCGCTGATCCCGACCAGCCGGTTCTGTGGTTGGACCAAATGCCCGCGAGGAGTCTCAGTCGTGGATTTAACAATCACATAAACCTCATCAGGTGATCAAAAAACTTCAGTACATTTTAGCTGGCTCTCAATTTGCGTGTTTAACATTTAGCATTTTGACTGCGTTCACTTATGCACTCAAAAGTGTAAACATTGAAGTGTGCAAATTGAAACACAGCCTTTATTTGTTGCCTTTGGCGCCACTCTTGTACTATCGTTTCATTCCTTTCCTCAGGGGTCAGATTATCAACATCAGATACCTGGCGTACTTTGACAACATTCTGGACTTCATCAAAGACCGAATACTGGTCTACCATGGGTACACACACTTGCTCACATTTCATACTCCTTTTGTGTCTTCTCTCCCCCACGAGCCCTATCGCTTACATACAATGTCACAAAGCGGCCTAACTGTCTGTCGATGTGCATGACTCATTGGCATATTGCTTTTCCTTTCTCAGGGCGTACAACCCCAAAGGACTTGTAGAGGTCCGCCAAGCCTTGGAGAATGTGAATAAAGTAGAGGATCTTCTTCCTATAATGAAGGTAAATATGATAAGGAACTCTGTGGAAGTTAAAAGCCACACACAGGTTGAAAAGAACAAAAATTCACACCGTCATGATTTCTGTCAAGCTTCTTAAAAGGGGGAATAGTTTTACTTTTAGTTCAATTTAGTTTATTTGGTTTGTCCAAATAATAAAAACGATAGAATGGTGTGTGTTTGACCCTGAAGCAGATTAATTAACTTGATATTATTTCCTATGAGGAAACTATGTTTGGTAATAATGATACTTTTGAAGTCAACCAAGTTAATTCCCTCTTGACTTTGCAGCTTGGAGTTCAATTCTCATGCATGTAACTTGTTTGTGACTGTGACTGGGTTTCAAATCACATAGATGTTCAGTGGTACCTCGGATTTCATTAGTAAGCCGTTCCTAAAGGTTGGACAAAGTACATATAATTTGAATACGAAATATAAGTGTGGAAGTGCGCAGTTTGGAACATAGCCATTGTGTTTGTTTCCTGAAGCAGTTCAACAGTAAAACCAGAGATGGCTTCACGGTCAACTCCAAAGTGCCCAGCATGAAGGATTCTGGGAAAGAGTACGACGGCTTCACCATCACCATCACGGGAGACAGGTGTGCACTGTTCTCTTTACATTGTGCTATGTGAAGCAGAAGCTTTCGTACTATCACACGGTGACACTGAATCATTCTGTGTTTCTGTGCTTGTCCACGCAGGGTGGGCAATATGCTGTTCTCTGTTGAGACTCAGACCACAGAGGAGCGCACGGAGCAGTACCAGTCAGAGATCGAGTCCATCTACAGGGAGCTGACGGCCAAAGGGAAGGCCTTGATGCTCTCCACAGAGCTCGGGGTGTGTTTTATCTCCTCTTGTAGGACATTATTAAGCTTATCTTATAAGAGATAACACTAACTACTTTCTGCTTTGGTGGATAGAACAGACATTGTAACAAAGTAGCACTGCTTTTATCAAGTTCTCAAAGTTCTCACTCTGTGCAGAAAAGAAAAGAGAAAATCCAATAAGTTGTTAAAAAAGTTGTGTTTTTTGGACGGTGATAACATTTGCTCTTTTTTTTTTTAAGGACGCAGACGCCGTGTGCAACCTGATCCTCTCCTTGGTTTATTACTTCTGCAACCTCATGCCGCTATCCAGAGGCTCCAGGTAATCATCTACCTGTGATTTGAAGAAAGAAAAAAAACAACTTATCTCAACACCATAACGGCTTCAAAGTGGCACCCAGTAGAGCGTAGACATCCGCCCAACAATCCTAATATGCATTGAAGGGTGTACATTCATATAAACACACATGCTGAATTTAATTTTTTTTTAAAGAAAATTATTAAAAATTATATCTTTACAACATCTACTAAAAATGTTCAGTTCTTCCTTTGCTCATGCCAAACCCCTCTATAGATTTCGATGTAGCTTTGTTAGTTTTTTTTCATTGAGAAATTAAAAAACACAACAAAAGAACAACTTTTTTCCTTGTGGGATGAATTTAACAGCATTTGCTCTCAGTAACATCTAAATGTCCTCTCATAAGCACACAAGGTTGGTCTTTTCTTGTATTTTAGTCAAGTCATTAAACATAGTAGGCTATATGCTACCAGGCGTCAACAGCTACACAACAGTTAAACACACAAGCTAGACATACGTAATAAGTGTCCTTAATAGAACAATATTGTAGTCTAAAACAGTACATTTGTCAGTATAAACAAGTATCAAATATTTATAGTTGGATATTACTTACAGATACAAAGTTTTCAAGGCAAATAGCATATTAGCAAGTATCCAGTAACCGCATTGTCCACATCATTCAACTCATGTGGCCACTAAAAAAACAATTACCATTAGTTCTTACATTGCACACTACAAAATAATAAAAGAATCAAATCAATATCAGTATCGGCCAATACTCAGGGCTCCAATATCGGTATGGTATCAGAAATGGAAAAAGTTGCATCAGGGCACCCTTAACTTACAAAAGGTGCCGTTACACAACATCACATCTTGTTAAAGCATCTTCTTACCGGAAAAGGTTGAGTGAAATGTCTTGTGAGATAGCACCCTCTGCTGGGTGTATTGATTTTTTAGCTGTTTTCCCCTGCAGATAGTGCCAGCCAACCACTTCTATGTTGAGTTACCAAAAACGTATTGAAGGTGAAGTGTTAAAAAGTATATCTGTAATGTGAAACAGCAGGTGTGTGTGTGTGTGTGTGTGTGTGTGTGCAGCGTGGTGGCCTACTCTGTAGTCATGGGAGCGCTAATGGCCAGTGGGAAAGAGGTCAGTGGTCGGATCCCCAAAGGAAAGGTAATGTCACTTTTATTTTAAAGTACCAGTAGAGTGGAAAAACAAGGTGCCTCTATATTGAAGCAATTATCAACAAGATCGGATGTATGACACCGAAAGACTTATAAAGTTTGTGAGTAAACTGATCAAAATAGTATCAATCTCACTGAGATTCCCGAGCCATTTTGAGAGACAATGAGTTAGCCAGATGCGTCAGCGCGTGACGTAGAGGTAGGAACTACAAATGCCTTCATCACCAACCATGCAAATCATGCAGACCTTGTGAGAGCCAACAACGATCACTTTGGGAACATTATGATCCAGAGACTTATATTGTTGATCCTGAATATAAGGAGGGTGAGCTACATATTTTAAAAGCTCTGCTAAACAGATCCAGCTTTAGAGACACTAAGCATCATGTAGCAGTATTGCTGAGTGCTAAACAAGAAATACAAATTACAAACGTAATAAAATGATCACTTACTGTACAATGTCTGCTCTTACTTCGATGACGACTGATAAGATGTCCATATCTTCCCGTTTAAATGAAGAATTAATCATGATGCACATAAAGGTTTAACAAGGAAAAGTCTCCCTGCAGACAGTCTTCGGTTGTGTGTGTTTGTTTCCATCTCTGTGTATAAATTGAATGTCACAGATAAACAACTCTAGATTAATGGCTAAATCTTCCTATTATCCAGATGAGAGGCATGATTTATAATCTAGAATTACTTTGACGAGCCGAGACGCAATGATGCGGAAGGCCAGCTCACGATAAAAAGCAGCAGATGCCTAGTTAGCTGTGTGTTATCATCCTGCCGCTAAAAATTGTTTGTTTGCAATGGCGCTTAGAATAACAACATCGCTAATATTTCGTTAATATGCACGTCACGATATGTAAATAGATAATTGTCGGCAGGTTTTGGATGGTTATTTACTGGGTTTTGTGGGTGGAATAGAGAGCCATCATTGACTACATTGTTAGCGGACCTTTTATGTGTTTATTTATTTCCGACTTAGAATGTATGAAAAAAAGAAAAACGTGTTCATTTCTTTATATAGGGATTGTGAATGTTAGACATCACATCCCTCTCTAATTTTTACCTATTTCCTGTATGACTGATCTGAAAATGTGGTCAGAGTGCGGAAGTGTTAGTACAGTTACGTCAATCTAAGGAAATTACCGAAGACGTTCGGAGCGGAATATTCAAAATTGCTTACTGAATTTGTGACATTTTGTGATATTTAGACGGTATTTTCACATACTTTACTTATTGTAAATACGGGTGGATATGGTTTAATGCAGACCTGGGCATTTTGCGGCCCGCGGGCCACATCCGGCCCTTTGTGCGTTCCTATCCGGCCCGCGTGAGGCCTATCATAAATTACAAAATACATTTAAAAAAGTATCTATGTCGAGTGTGCAATACAACGGTGCTGCTTTTGTTTTGAAAAGCGTTATTTGTATTACTTCCGTGTGGACGTATGCGCATGCGTGATTGTGAGTGAATGTGAACAGCGGCAATCACAAATTACAAAATAAAGTTTAAAAAACATCTATGTCGTGCGCGCAATACAACTGTGCTGCTTTTATTTTGAAAAGTGTTATTTATGTACGTATGTCCGTGTGTAACCTGTTAGTGAAGGTGCACAGCGACAAGTGATGCGCGGTTTACACCCGAGACGCTAAAAAGAGAAAAGTTGATGACGAATGCCGTGTTTTCAACAAGACATGGACTGCCTAGTATTTCTTTACAGAAATTAAAGGTAAAGCCATGTGCTTAATTTGTGGTACACAGGTTGCTATGTTTAAAGAATATAATTTGAATCGCCACTACATGACAAAGCACGAGGAAAAATACCGGAATCTGTCTGATGAAGCGTGCACAAGGGAGGCTGATGCGTTGATGGTAAAACTGCAAACCCAACAAGGACTTTTTGCCAAATTTCACACCCCCAGAATGCAGCCGTCAGGACAAGTTTCGTCATTTCTCACAAAATCGCCAGAAAAAGTAAGGCGTTTTCTGACGGAGAGTTTAGCTGAGATAAGCTCCAGCACCCCCCGTGACCCCGAAAGGGACAAGCGGTAGAAAATGGATGGATGGATGGAGTTTATTAAGGAGTGCTTATTGGACTCTGTTGCGCTGATATGCCCGGAAATTTGGAGCTTCAGCTGAAGAACAGAACGGCCGACTTTGACTGTTTTTCGCTGGCTTTGGATGAGAGCTGCGATGTACGTGACACCGCCCGGTTGCTCTTCTTCTTACGTGGGATAACTGCTGACTTTCAAATCACGGAAGAGCTGGCAGCCATGCAGTCAATTAAAGAGACAACCACAGGTAATGACTTGTTCACATAGGTAAATGCGTGTTTGAACATGTTAGGACTGAAATGGGACAAGCTGGCAGGTGTGACAACATATGGTTGTCCAAATCTGACGGGGAAAAATGTTGGACTTTTAAAGACGATGCAGGATAAACTTTAAATTAACCCTGTGCAGAAATTGTATTATACATCAGGAAGTGTAGTGTAAGACAGTGTTAAAAATAAAACCATCAAAAGCAATCTGCTTTTGGTATAAAGTTAAGTTAAATTAAAGTATTATTATAATTAATTATTCTTATTATTGTTATTATTTATCTTACGGTATATCAAAAATAATATTGAGCAAAATTTAATTGAAATATTGTCGATGTGGCCCTCCAGCAGTGCTCGGGTTGCTCATGCGGCCCCCGGTAAAAATGAATTGCCCACCCCTGGTTTAATGGATACAATGAAACACAATTAAGCAAATAAAGTAAACTTGTTTTTCCACTCTACTGGTACTTTAAATTGATCATCAGTCTTTAAAGTAAGTATATGAGCCTTTAACATCTTATTATGTTATTTGTTTGTAGCTGGTAGACTTTGAAGCCATGACGATGCCAAGTCCAGACGGCTTCAGTAAAACAACAAAGAGTTGGATGAACCTCAGAAGGTGAGACGAGCGCACACACATTAATGCACCTCATGAACGTTATTTCAATACATTTTACAAGATTTTTCTCATTGCGCAGTTTACCCACTTGGTACCAGAATCTTCCCTCTGTAGCAGAGACCTTCCCGTCTACCAGAACCATGATCGAAGTTCTCAACACGGACTCGTCGTCGCAATGTTCAAAGAAGTCTTAGCACAAGTGTTTAAGTCTTAATAGTTCTTCTAACGGAGCAAAGGGACAGAGTCAGATTTCAGGATACATTTTCCAAATTCTGTTTTAAAAAAGTCGTACAGTGGAAGAACCCCTAAAGTCCAACACTGGCTGATGATCTGCCTCTGCTTTGTTTTGGAAGAAAAATAGCAATACAACTTATCTTTTCCAGAGTCAAACTGTCCTCTTCTCAAAAAATGCTGTATGAATTGTAAGCAATTTACTGTAGGTAACATTTTAACACAAAAAATACCTCAGTCTTAATGACAAAGGTGATTCGCACCTCTTTTTTTTACATTGGAAATGTTATGAGTGTAAAAGCACTTAATGTTCAAATGCACAGACAATTCTGTAATTTTTGCTAAAATGTTTGACAAAAAAGGAATTATGTAGTTATCGGCTTTTAGCGGTTCCCCTGTTTGTCATGATTTGGTCCCCCTCAAAGATGCAGCACATTTTTTGCTTTGGTCCCCCTTTATTTTCCCATCGGTCATCTTTGTCGTTATCCCCATAAAACTGCACAACAACAAGGAGGTTGACCGCACTGGTAAAATTTCACGTTAATGATCCGTTTTAGTTGATTCAGTATTAGGGTGAACATATGGTGCCAGGAGAACCACTTTAGTTTGGTTTCCTTTCCTGACGTTTGAGTGCACATCTCCATGCTGACGGAGACAAACCGCAATATGACTTTATGCAAAAAAGTACTATGTTCAAAACAAGCACACTGAGTAAGGAGCACATATTGTTAAATAAAAACCGAAGTGTTTAAAAGTAAGGGATTGTAGGCTTTTAATGGTTTGGTTGTCATGGTAACATGAGAACTGTAAGAGTTTGAATGTTAAAATTTGCAGAGTCCCAAAAAAAAAAGTCCAAGCAAAATGGTCACTTTAGTTTTGTATTCGACCATGAAGTGATGTTTACATGATTTTACTCCAGCTGCCATCAAGCACAAGCAGGCCTCTTCAAAGTGTTCATTTCACTTCAGCTTGTTTTTCCTTTCCCCTTTGGATGTCGTTTGTATGAAAGCTGTATTTCTCCATTGAATGTTTCGTTTCCACAGCAGCAGAAGACAAAAAAAGTATTTATTAATATTATTATTACATTCTGCTCTTCCGCACAGCAGTTTAAAGTTTTCAAAGTATCAAAGATTGTGTTGTTGTACCGCACATCAAGTGGCACAACTTATCTGAAAATTGGAAGGAGTGGATGTTCTCCAGCCAAATAAACTGGTTGACCATGTTTACGTGATATCTCTTGTATTTTATTTCAACTGGGAAGTACAGAGAAGAACAAAATGTTTAGACAAAACCAGATAATATTTTTAACCTTTGACTAACAACTATCCTTTACTTCCTGGTGCATCATAAATTTGTAATGCAGCTTAATTTGTCAAGTTGGATTAAGTATAACTGTAACTTCAGTAGTTATTTGTGTATTAAAATCATTGGCATACAAGGTTTAACAAAAATTAAAATTTCACTAAAACTGAGGTCCTCTTGAATCTGAGGTTCGATGGTTTGTACAGTCCAGGTAGGGGACGAGACTCTGTCCCAGGTGGAGGAGTTTAAGTATCTCAGGGTCTTGTTCACGAGTGAGGGAAAGATGGAGAAGGAAATCAGCCGGAAAATCGGAGCAGCTGGGGCAGTATTGCAGTCTCTCTGCCGCACTGTTGTGACGAAACGAGAGCTCAGCCAGAAGGCAAAGCTCTCCGTCTACCGAGCTATCTACATTTCTACTCTCACCTATGGTCATGAAGTGTGGGTAATGACCGAAAGAATAAGATTGCGGATACAAGCGGCCGAAATGAGTTTCCTCAGAAGGGTGGCTGGCATCTCCCTTAGAGATAGGGTGAGAAGTTCAGTCACCCGAGAGAGACTCAGAGTAGAGCCGCTGCTCCTTCGCTTGGAAAGGAGCCAGCTTAGGTGGTTCGGGCATCTCGTGCGGATGCCTCACGAGCGTCTCCCTAGGGAGGTCCTCGTTGCACGTCCCACTGGGAGGAGACCCCGCGGCAGGCCAAGGACCAGATGGGGGATTACATTTCCTCTCTGGCCTGGGAACGCTTCGGAATTCCCCAGGAGGGGGCTAATATTGCTCTGGAGAGGGAAGTCTCGGGGTCTCTGCTGGAGCTGTTGTCCCCGCGACCCGATTCCGGATAAGCGGTTGAAGATTAAGTTAAAGTTAAAGTACCAATGATTGTCACACACACACACTAGGTGTGGTGAAATTTGTCCTCTGCATTTGACCCATCCCCTTGATCACCCCCTGGGAGGTGAGGGGAGCAGTGGGCAGCAGCGGTGCCGCGCCCGGGAATCATTTTTGGTGATTTAACCCCCAATTCCAACCCTTGATGCTGAGTGCCAATCAGGGAGGTAATGGGTCCCATTTTTATTTTATAGATGGATGGATAAAACTGAGGTGTGTCGTCCCTAATCCAGGTATTAGACATTAGATAGTTACAAGACTGCATATTTATTGCAACACAGCATATCCTAGAAATCCCTACATTCCCTGTGATGAGTCCTTGTGGCTGGCATTGAAACGATCTAATTAGATCGTCACTGCTATCTATGCTGTATGGGTTTTTATCTTTGATCAGGCAGAAATGTAATACATTTATCATTTGGGGGAAATCTGTCTAAAAAACAATATACTGTTACTGACTTTTGATGGCGGGGGACAGGTACCAAATTGCAGAATCTACAAATAAATTTAATGAAAAAATACTTCAATAGAAAGGGTTGTATAATGAAACACACTGTGTACACTTATATGGGAAGTTTGTATTAAAAACAAATGTCGATAAAACCTCAACATAAAATATATTTGCCATGCACTGCTGCTCACTCGTTGACCTAAACCTGACCTGCTGCTGCTGGGTTACGGTTTAGGGCAGTCCTTCGCAAATCAAATTTGTACCTATCATTATCATGGCACTACAAAACGTGCTCATTGTAGCCATTAATCCTAACTTCTTCATTTTAAATTAAAAAAAATCAAAAGAGACAAGCGTTAGAAAATGGATGAATGGATGGAAAAGTTATGAACAGAATTGGTGACAAAGGGCAGCCCTGGCAGAGTCCAACCCTAACTGGAAACGGATCCAACTTACTGCTGGCAATGTGGACCAAGCTCGGACACCGATCATACAGGGAGCGGACCGCCATAATCAGACGGTCCAATAGCTCATACTAGATACTTGCCAACCTTGAGACCTCCGAATCCGGGAGGTAGGGGTGGGGCGGGGGGTGCGGCGGGGGGCGTGGTTAAGAGGGGAGGAGTATATTTACAGCTAGAATTCACCAACTTGAGTATTTCATATATATATATATATATATATATATATATATATATGTATATATATATATATATATATATATACAGTGGGGCAAAAAAGTATTTAGTCAGCCACCCATTGATTGTCAATGTGTGGCTGACTAAATACTTTTTTGCCCCACTGTATATATAGGGATGATGTTTGATAAGAAATTATCGAGTTCGAGCCTATTATCGAATCCTCTTATCGAACCGATTCCTTATCGATTCTCTTATCGAGTCCAGATAGGTTGTTGTATATGGAAAAAAACACACAATATTTGCTTTAACAAAAGCTCACTTTTATTATATAAGAAAACAATTTAATCTAATAAATAAATAAATAAATAAATATTGACTGTTACCCCCCTAAAAAAATAAAATAAAATAAATAAATATTGACTGTTGTTACCCAAAGTATATTAAGTGGGATTTTTCAGAAAAACAAATATATACAGTAACACAAAAACAACCTGTCTCTGTGATCACTAAAGGTGTATAAATAATAATATAGTGTTAAATAAAATCAGTCCCTTGGGCACAAAACTGAAAATAATACAGCTCTCCAAAAAGTGCAATTCTGCTGCTATTTGACATAACTGTTTGTTATGATGCTTTGACATTTTTGCACTTTATTTCTTTATTGAAAGAAAATTCTATGAAAAGTTATTTGCAAATGTGGTTACAATGCTAAAAAATGAAAAGTTAAAGCTAAAAAAGAAATACACCTTATTGAGTTAACATTATTTCTTTATAGGGGGAAAGATGTTATGAGCTAGGGAATATATATCAACTACACTACCCAGCATGCAACGAGAGTGACGAGCATGCGCGGTAGCCCCGAAAAGTGTTGTTGCATGTCGTCACCCAGCAGCTAAGAATGACGTTATGAGCACGCTGTGAAAGTAAACGTCAAGAACTCAGCCAACACGCCAGGTCTGCATTATTTATAATTAGACAGACAACACATATACAGTGTGATTTTGTTTTGTTTAAAGGAAAGAAAAACAAAAGTTAAAAAAGGGAGATGTCATATATATATGTATGTGCTGCGGTTGCTTTAAGAACGTTGCGACAGCTGCCGTAAAGGAGGTGCGTTGCTAGCGCTGTTGCTATGTTTCCGGTTGGTCGTAAAAGTGTTCTTCATGAGTTTGTACCCTGCTCAAATCTCTCAGTAAAGTTATTCGATGGATTATACCTTTTGTTTTGAACTTTATTACACCTTGGAGCGCTTTTTCCCGTCCATTTGTTTCCTGCTTTCCCTATCTGCGCCTAATGACTGAGCTACATGACGCCATTTCTTGTGATGTCACACGGAGCATTTCTGGTCGGGACGGGATTCGTTCCGAGGGATTCGAATAAAGAACCAACTCTTTTTCTTTACTATAGTGGTCTCGATAACGGGTACCGGTTCTCAAAAAGGGATTCGAGTCCGAGGACTCGGTTCTTTTCTTATCGAACAACCGGGAAAACCGGTTTCGAGTATCATCCCTATATTTATATATATATATATACATATATATATATATATATATATATATATATATATATATATATATATATATATATATATATATATATATATATATATATATATATATATATATATTATATATATATCAGTGGCGTGCGGTGAGGTTCATGTCTGGTGAGGCACTGCCTCCCTCACAGTCAGATTTACAAAAGATATGAACCCTAAAGAGTATCTTATTCACCATGTGATTGGCAGCAGTTAACGGGATGTGTTTAAAAGCTCATACCAGCATTCTTCCCTGCTTGGCACTCAGCATCAAGGGTTGGAATTGGGGGTTAAATCACCAAAAATTATTCCCAGGCACGGCGCCGCTGCTGCCCACTGCTCCCCTCACCTCCCAGGGGGTGAACAAGGCGATGGGTCAAATGCAGAGGACACATTTCACCACACCGTGTGTGTGACAATCATTGGTACTTTACTTTAACTTTACACTTACAAACTGTAGCATACACACAAAAAAGCACATTTAATAAAAAAAAACGTTATTATGGTCTTACCTTTACTTATAAGTGCGGGAGCAGTGGTGTTCATGTTGGAAGAGTTGTGAATGAATGAAATATGAAATCCGCGCTTCAGTCTGCAGGTGTACCTAATGTTGTGTCCCTGTTCACGGCTCCTCCGGCGCGCCGCGCGAGCATTGTTGTTTTTGCACTTTTTGGCTTCTTTTTAAGTGACTTTTTTTGGGTGGATTCGGTCTTGCACGTGGAGGGTTTGGGTGTGGGCTTTGGTTGGTGTGGCGCTCCCGTCGGGCGATGCATTCTGCGGCGGAGGTGCTTGGCACCAGGAGGCGGGGTTATGAGACGAGCCTCCAGTTTTTTAATCGCTCAGCACAATAAATACGTTACACACACACAGATGTTGACAAAATACACTGTACATTATATACCTCAGCTAACTAAACTATGGAAATGTATAATATAATTCATATAGCAATACGGTCTCACTGCACAGCAGGCCAGCAGTTAGCCGAGTCATTGTGCACAATCCATGTTGAGGCACAAATCAGTGACGTGCCTCAACTGGCTGCTGATCACTGCACCGTCTCTTCTCAGTATTTGAACGGCAAATGTGGAAATAAAAATAAAAATAATCTAAAACTGGTGAAGTTAAATGGAAAATAACTTTAGTATAATCACTGGATACATATAACAATTTAATTTTTTTTTTTTCTTTTTACTTTTTTTTTTCTTTCCATGATGGCAGGTGAGGCCGTGCCTCCCCTGCCTCTAGTGACGGCACGCCACTGATATATATATATATATTTTTATTTTTATTTTGTATTATACATATAAATAAAAGAAATACTTGAATGTCAGTGTTCCGGAGGCTATCCAGTAGATGGCAGTATTGTCCTGTTCAAGAGTGTCACAACATTGCTGTTTACGGCAGACGAACTGCTTTACGGTAGACGAAAACGTGACTGCTTTTGTTGTGTGTTGTTACCGCGCTGGGAGGACGTTAATGAAACTGCCTAACAATAAACCCACATAAGAAACCAAGAACTCTCCCTCGATCATTCTACAGTTATAACGTCATTGGGCAGGCATGCTGTTTATATCGTGGGAAAGCGGACGTGAAAACAGACTGTCGCCGCTGTCCCCACTCAGGTCCGCATGGAGCTGGAGGGGGCGTGGCCTCCAGCTCCGGCTGAATTTCGGGAGATTTTCAGGAGAAAATTTCTTCCGGGAGGTTTTCTGGAGAGGCGCTGAATTCTGGGAGTCTCCCGGAAAATCCGGGAGGGTTGGCAAGTATGTCATACTCTGACATACTTGCCAACCCTCCCGAATTTTCCAGGAGACTCCCGAATTTCAGTGCCTCTCTCGAAAATCTCCCGGGACAACCATTCTCCCGAATTTCTACCGATTTCCAGCTGGATTTAAGGCACGCCCCCTCCAGGTCCGTGCGGACCTGAGTGAGGACAGCCTGTCGTCACGTCCGCTCTTTACTTCATACTTCAGAACCGACTCCCACACTTGCCGTCAGGGTGCGCAATACAAGGTAAATCGTTGGTCAACCAAAAAGTTACTTTTTGGTTGACCAACGATTTACTTTTTGGTTGGCCAACGGTTTACGTTGTATTGTGCACCCTGACGGCAAGTGTGGGAGTCGGTTCTGAAGTATGAAGTAGAGACATAACTTCATCACCTCGCCTGGTTATTGACTCCAACCCAGAATATTACACTGCACATACTGTACCTACGCTCCTTCAAAGGCTGTGCTACTGGCTGCAAAGCATTGATTGAAACGTTTATTAGTAGATTGCACAGTACAGTACATATTCCGTACAATTGACCACTAAATGGTAACACTCGAATAAGTTTTTCAACTTGTTTAAGTCGGGGTCCATTGCACTTTCAAATACAACAATGAGTAGAGAGGAGTGTAATGTGTGTATACGTGTAAATAAATGAACACTGAAATTCAAGTATTTATTGTATTTTTATATTATATATATATATATATATATATATATATATATAATAAAATACATATTTATATATAGCTAGAATTCACTGAAAGTCAAGTATTTCTTATATATATATATAAACAAAATAATAGTTAAAACGTAAAATTGACAGATATATCTGAAGTTGATCTCGTAACTTAAGTGTTGAAAGTAAAAAAAAAAACAATACAAATGTATCACTTTAAGTGGGGCACCTTTTGTATCCTAAATGTATTTAATGGAATTTTATTTATTTTTTCACTGTGATTACTCAAAAATAACAATGAATGGTGTCTTGCATTGTTGATGTTTTTAAGGCTCTAATTACTTCACATCAAACATTGCTTTCTGAATGTTTTGGGCAGTGGGGGAAATACTGCATATTTCAGTTTTATTATAAAAAACAAAGTTGTCTTGACAGAAAAGGCATAAAACCTTTTTGGTTTTTTAAATTTTATATTAACCTGAAGTTGATATACTGTAGAGATTTACTGTAAGCGTTAAATAATAAAAATAAAATAATAATTTGACTTCTTTTCAACATTTTAATGACTTAGACCCTCTTTATGGTACCCGGGAGCCCTAAAGGTAAAAAAAAATAAAAATCCATATATTTTGTTATGTTTTGAAAATGAAAACTATCATAATGGCCCCCTCCGGCTTTAATTTTTCCGTGTGCGGCCCTCAGTGGAAAAAGTTTGGACACCCCTGCCCTAAACAAATGTTTTATGATGGGCCAACACGCATTTAGACTAGTTCAATAAATGTTAGAGTTTAAATGTAAGTTTATTTTGAGAGTTACAACAAGCAAATTGCACTCATTTTGTTGCAATGCAATTCGGCTCATTTTTAAAACATTGCTGGGAAAGTTCACGCTAATCCTACAGTTCTTACCTTTCGCCGCTAGAGGCCACTAACACCTAACTTCTGTTTTTGTTGCGACTTTTTAAACGCTGTCGCTCGCCAATGTCACGTGATTTACCCGGAAGTTTCACGTCTTGAACTTTGGACTTTGGACTCGGAGAAGGTTTGGACATGGACGAAGACATGTCCCAGGAGGTGGACACCTTCATAGCGAGTCTGAAGCTGCTCGTCAACCTGGGCAAAGTTCTGTTGGAGCAAGCTAAGAAGGACTCCGAAGGTCAGACGAACTTTAACACTTGTTTCCACGCAAACATAATAAACTCACCGTGTGTACTTGCCTCATTTTGGACAATTTTGGCTTTAAAAATAAGGGTGTTTTTACGGGAATGCCGAATTAAACGGCAACATTTAATTGAGAAGATTATACGCTTGGTTTTTATTGTTTAATAATTTTTTTTTTTTTATTAAACAGCGATGGACTTATTTTCACTGTAGTCTAGGCAAGGCCGATCAATTAAATCAGGGGTGTCAAACGTACGGCCCGAGGGCCGGATCAGGCCCGCAAACAGGTTTTATCCGGCCCGCGGGATGAGTTTGCCAAGTATAAAAATTAACCAGAATTTTTTTAATGAAAGAAACAACTGTTCTAAATGTGTCCACTGGATGTCACAATAGCAATTCTTTGTATCTTTATAGAAGATGCTACATATGTACCAAAATCCCCCCATGATGTTAGTACATCAGTTGAGGAAAATGATCAAACTACATAAATAACATCCTGTAATTTGATTTTGATATAATTTTTTGTATCTTGATAGATTGAAAATTAACACCAATGAGTTGACTGATTATTACATTATTACATAATTTATTCAGAAAATACAAATAAAGTATATATACTGTTAACCGCAACAACAATATGATGTGCACAATTTCAGAATGTGCTTGTTCTATTTTTAAACAAAGAAAACAATCTGAAGTTGTCTTTATTTTTAAGTTATCGTGCCGTGATTTTACGGTCCGGCCCCATTGGGAGTAGATTTTTCTCCATATGGCCCCCGATCTAAAATGAGTTTGCCACATTTCCAGAGAGCTAATGACCGAGAGGCCAGACTTGCCCTTTCGCTATTTTGAGAACCAGCATTGTCTGCAGTGGACGTTTGTTTCCGTCTATTTATTTTGTCAAATTGTCAGAGTTAACAGTTACAAAAAAAATTTGGTATTAAAAAAATCAGGGGTCTCTTCCAGTGGACGAATGGATGCCTTTATGAGGTCAAAATAATCTGCAAGTTTGTGTACAACGGTCCAAGTTCCTCTAAATAACAGCAGTGCTCTTCTGGTTTTATATTTGATTTGCTGTAAAAAGTATCTACCCAAAATTCTAAATTGAAGTTCGGCACCTGGGCCGCCAGTTAAATAGCCCTGCTGCTGTCTCTAAACCACAAGTGTGAAACTCAAGGCCGAAGGGCCTGATTCGGCCCGCCACATCATTAAATGTGGCCCGTACAGTGTACCGCTGGTCTGATCACCCTCTTCCGGACCTGAGGATGACGTGTGTGTGTGTATGTACAATGGATCCAAAGAGACGCCGGTGATAAATTGTTGAGCAAAAGCTTACTTTTATCAACAAGCGGTTCTGCAGTACCTGGATGAGACCTAGCCAAATGATATCACCCCCCCGAGCAGCCAGGCAACCAGTCCTTATAACCCAAAATGTCATCTCAGGTTTTTAATTAATAATACTGAAATTGACTCCGTCAGGCCCATATACTGGGATGTTTGTGCATGTGTGAGTGTTTCCTAGTGTCCGTTGAAATTATATAATCGTTATTCATTGAGAACTGTCCGAAGAGTCCTACCATCGACAGATTTACTAAGCCTTGCTTTAGTGAAGGGTATGGTGCCCACCTGCGCGTGTCACACATAACGGTCATACTTTATTACCTGGCCAAGAAGATGGACCCCAGCTTACTAGAACTGGCTGGCTTCTTGCTTCAGGAGAATATTTCACCATTTGCAAAACATGTTATTTCGTTAGACTAGCAAATACTAAAGTTAAAAGTTAAAGTACCAATGATTGTCACACACACACTAGGTGTGGCGAAATTATTCTCTGCATTTGACCCATCACCCGTGATCACCCCCTGGGAGGTGAGGGGAGCAGTGAGCAGCAGCGGTGGGCGCGCCCGGGAATCATTTTTGGTGATTTAACCCCCCAATTCCAACCCTTGATGCTGAGTGCCCAGCTACACCGGCAATCCGGTGCAAATGTGGGTCATTAAAGCACTTTCTGGCTAAAATTATTTGTTTCTTTCAATTTTGACAGAAAATAATGTACTGCTTGCAATTGCATATCTTCTGAACTTCAATATTATCTAATCATGCAACAAAATATTTCAGGCATGTTTTGTCTATCCAAATTAAACACTTAAATATCTGCTCCTCATTTTGATTTACAAAGACTTACGATTTTGAAGCAAGTTATACATCAATCTGTTAGTAAAAAGTATCATAAACACAATTGCTTATGCAAATTGTGTACTGAGACTTTTATACGTTGATATTTACTGTTTACTGCCCTCTGAGGGCAGCCATAATTGCGACTTGGCCCTCAGTAAAACAAGTTTGACAGCCCTGACAAATGATGCTTTGCTTTTTTGAAGTACCCTGTTTACATAAAATTGCATTTCGTCTGCATGATTCAATGTGAGCGTGTTTGTTAATAGGATTAGTGCATGCAATTTATGGCATGTAAATCTCATTTTCATTTTATTATGCACAATACCTTAGCAAAAAGAACTGAAGCATCACTTTGTTGTCATACAGCCTCCCTGGAGAACTTTGTCCCTCACAAAATCGCCACTTTATACGGCCTGATCGTAGCTGGAGCAGACTTCTACAAGAGGTGATCAAGTCGTTATCCCATGACTACATCATACATGTTCCGTCATAAGTGATACAAATATAAATTCAAACAGTTATGTGCTGTAATTAATGGTGCGATGTGTTACTGTTGGGCAGCATCGGAGTGAAGAAGAAGACAGAAGCCGAGGCCCTGTGGAAGAAGTGGTATGGGTAAGTTAGCTTAGCATCACTGGGAAGTTAAAAGATAATGCTTGCTAATCCTTATTGCTAAGTGCCATATTGGCTGTCTCAGTGAATGGAAATGTTTTTACAGGCATGCCGCAGTGCGAGAGCAAGTGGACGAGATGCTGCAGCTCCAGGTTTGTACGAATAAACACACCTTTGTTGTCTGTCTGAACCAGTGACGATGACACATTACACATTAGGTTCCCTACAGCCACAGCTGTCAATGACATCCGACTGATTAGTAATTAAGGACATTTCCTTATAGAGCGACTGGGACTCCTTCCTGCAGTTTGTGGACGAAGGTCTTCCTCCGTCCTCGAGTGGTCTGACTCCTGCAACAGACATCTTTAGCCCTGAAACGTTGTTTATTGACGGCCGCAGTGGAGCGTGAGTTTATTGCGTTTACTTTGTTCGATAAACTTGCTCATTCAAATTGTAATGATGCTCACTAGTTTAAGGTGTTTAATGTTTAAAACAGGAGTGTAACACTGGACCAGTACCGCCCTCAGGGTCAGAAAATTCTGCTGGTCCTCATCAGACACTTTGGATGACTGCCGTGACGCGACCATGTGGCCGAGCTGCAGGGCAACCAGGTCAGTGGTGACAAAAGTTACAGTACCATCATGTAACAAAAAAAGCAGTGTTTCCCACGGTGTGTGTCCAATAAGATCAGAAAAAGTTGCTAAATTTGGTAACTTTCTTAAAAAGAGAATATAGAGGGATCTGAACACTCGCTAAGTTGGCAACACAGAACCCTCTTGTTACGTGTTCTTATCTTCTGGTACACGGGGTATGCATATGAAGCGTGTTAGGAAGGAGAGTTACTATGCCATATACTCTTTGGAGTTGTAACTACAAGCTGCATTCACAGACAGTTTCTTATAAAGTGTTACCTTTCTGTTTTTAATTTGAACAACACTTTGGGGCAGTATTGGCAGTTCTAAAATTCTGCTTTATAAATACTGTATTTTCTGGACGATAAGCCGCTACCTATTTTTTTCCCGCAATTATAAACTGGCGAATTCACACATTTTTCTTCCCTAACGGCCATAATGTTTTGTATTCAACAAATAGTTTTCATAGAACACAAACACAGACACTGAAAAGGTGTGTTACTGTTTGTGCTATGGGTCCATCTTTTGGATAAGTTCGCTCACTGCAGGTGCTGCCGGTTGAAAATGTACTTCCTATTTTGTTCCTTTAACCGGAAGTATTTGTCCATAGCGTTTCTGCTCAAAAGGATTCTTCATTCATCTCTCCAAGCAACCTTCTGTGTGTTTTGCAATGTAACTAAAACTAGTAATACCTACTAAACCATCTGTTGGAGCCAAATTTCCTTATTTGTTTATATTGTTTTTATTTTATTTTCTCTTAATTGATTGCTGGCCTCAGTTCATGCTGAATTTCCTTTTCGGCAGATTGCGCCGCCCACTTTCTGTTAAGAACCAGGAAGTGTTGACAGGGATGGGACCGTTGCTATGGTGCGGTTGCCATGGTAGCCTCCTTTTTAATTGGGTTCAGCTGGGGACACTCCAGGGGCGATTGCATGAGGAGAAACAGTTTTCGACCATGTGTGGTCAGGTCTCGCTGCTGTGACAATGTGCCATTCAAGGTCAGCATACATTATATTCTATAGCCTACATTTGATTTAATTTTGATAGCATAAAATAAACGGATTGTCTTATCCAAACACAAAATTACAGTACTGGACATTCAATCATTTGCATGTGTCAAACTGGTCAACACAGTCAATCAATCAATGTCAATCAATGTTTATTTATATAGCCCTAAATCACAAGTGTCTCAAAGGGCTGTACAAGCCACAACGACATCCTCGGTACAGAGCCCACATACGGGCAACGAAAAACTCACCCCAGTGGGACGTCGGTGAATGACTATGAGAAACCTTGGAGAGGACCGCATATGTGGGTAACCCCCCCCTCAAGGGGAGACCGAAAGCAATGGATGTCGAGTGGGTCTGACATAACATTGTGAAAGTCCAGTCCACAGTGGATCCAACACATCAGCAAGAGTCCAGTCAACAGCGGGGCCAGCAGGAAACCATCCCGAGCGGAGACGGGTCAGCAGCGCAGAGATGTCCCCAACCGATGCACAGGCTAGTGGTCCACCCGGGGTCCCGACTCTGGACAGCCAGCACTTCATCCATGGCCACCGGACCTATGCAACTCCCCCTCGCAAGGGACAGGGGAGAAGAGGAGAGAAGAAAAGAAACGGCAGATCAACTGGTCTAAAAAAGGGGGGTCTATTTAAAGGCTAGATTATACAAATGAGTTTTAAGATGGGACTTAAATGCTTCTACTGAGGTAGCATCTCTAACTGTTACCGGGAGGGCATTCCAGAGTACTGGAGCCCGAATAGAAAACGCTGTATAGCCCGCAGACTTTTTTTTGGCTCTGGGAATCACTAACGCAGATTTCTTGTCGGAACATATGGTACAATACAATCGGCGAGATAGGCTGGAGCTAAACCGTGTAGTATTTTATACGTAAGTAGTAAAACCTTAAAGTCACATCTTAAGTGCTCAGGAAGCCAGTGCAGGTGAGCCAGTATAGGCGTAATATGATCAAACTTTCTTGTTTTTGTCAAAAGCCTTGCAGCTGCATGTTGTACCAACTGTAATCTTTTAAGGCTAGACATAGGGAGACCCGAAAATAATACGTTACAGTAATCGAGACGAGACGTAACGAACGCATGAATAATGATCTCAGCGTCGCTAGTGAACAAGATGGAACGGATTTTAGCGATATTACGGAGATGAAAGAAGGCCGTTTTAGTAACACTCTTAATGTGTGACTCAAACGAGAGAGTTGGGTCGAAGATAATACCCAGATTCTTTACCGAGTCGCCTTGTGTAATTGTTTGGTTGTCAAATGTTAAGGTGGTATTATTAAATAGATGTTGGTGTCTAGCAGGACCGATAATCAGCATTTTCGTTTTCTTAGCGTTGAGTTGCAAAAAGTTAGCGGACATCCATTGTTTAATTTCAATAAGACACGCCTCCAGCTGACTACAATCCGGCGTGTTGGTCAGCTTTAGGGGCATGTAGAGTTGAGTGTCATCAGCATAACAGTGAAAGCTAACACCGTACTTGCGTATGATGTCACCCAGCGGCAGCATGTAAATACTAAAGAGTGCAGGGCCAAGAACCGAACCCTGGGGAACTCCGCACGTTACCTTGACATAGTCCGAGGTCACATTGTTATGGGAGACGCACTGCATCCTGTCAGTAAGATAAGAGTTAAACCAAGACAAGGCTAAGTCTGACATACCAATACGTGTTTTGATACGCTCTAATAAAATATTATGATCGACGGTATCGAAAGCGGCGCTAAGATCAAGAAGCAGCAACATAGATGACGCATCAGAATCCATCGTTAGCAATAGATCATTAGTCATTTTTGCGAGGGCTGTCTCCGTAGAGTGATTTGCCCTGAAACCGGATTGAAAAGGTCCACAGAGATTGTTAGTCACTAAGTGTTCATTTAGCTGCTGTGCAACAATTTTTCGAGAATTTTGGAAATAAACGGAAGGTGGGAGACCGGTCGGTAGTTTACCATGAGGTCAGGATCGAGGTTAGGTCTTTTGAGCAGAGGATGAATAACCGCTTTTTTGAATGCTAGGGGAACAGTGCCGGAGGAAAGTGATAAGTTTATAATATTCAACACTGATGGACCTAATAATACAAACAGTTCCTTGATAAGTTTCCCAGGAAGTGGGTCAAGTAAACATGTTGTTTGTTTTATCCCACTTACACGCTGTAATAATTCCTCTAATGTTATTTCATCAAAAATAGAGAGACTATTTTGGAGGGCAGTGTCCGTCGTATATACAGTCGTATTTGTGTTAATAGAACCCAGTTGTAGCTGAGATGCGTTGTCTTTAATCTCCTTTCTAATGAGTTAAATTTTCTTATTAAAGAAATTCATAAAATCATCTGCCGAGTGGGTGGAGCTACTGGGAGGAGTCCCTTGTTGGGTTAGCGATGCTACTGTACTAAACAGAAATTTAGGATCGTTTTTGTTGAGGGGGATGAGATTTGAGTAGTATTTAGCTTTAGCTAAGGTAAGCATGCGTTTATAAGTTATTAAACTATCACTCCATGCTTGATGGAAAACCTCAAGTTTAGTCGCGCGCCATTTGCGTTCCAGTTTTCTACATGATAATTTATGAGCTCTAATTTCTTCTGTAAACCATTGGGTGCGCCTTTTAGGGGCCCTTTTTTGCTTTAGCGGTGCTATACTATCAATAATTTCGCGCAAGGCATCGTCAAAGTTGTTAGTGAGGTTATCAATAGAGCCGACATAATTTGGGAATGGTGCCATTACCGAAGGCAGTACGTCAGCAAGAGTCATCGTTGTGGCAGCATTAAGGTTGCGGCCGCTATAGCAGTTATTATTATTATTAGCTTGTTGACAATGAGTCAAAACTTCAAATTTTATAAGGTAATGATCGGACATTACTTTAGTATATGGAAGTATCATAACTTTGGAGGTGGTGACACCCCTGACTAGATCTATTGTATTACCGTTGCGATGCGTGGGTTCATGTATTATTTGTGTAAGACCACAGCTATCAATTATGGTTTGGAGCGCCACGCACTGAGGGTCCGATGGGGTATTCATATGGATATTAAAGTCCCCCATTATGATTATATTGTTGGCGTGCGTCACTAGATCAGCAACGAACTCTGAGAATTCACTGATAAAGTCCGAATAGGGCCCAGGGGGGCGGTAGATAACAGCCAGGTCGAGAGGTAGCGGTGTGACAGACCTCATAGTAAGCACCTCAAACGATTTATATTTATTATTTAGGTTAGGGGTAAGGTTGAAATTTTCATTGTATATTAGTGCGACACCCCCTCCCCTTTTAAGAGGACGGGCAACATGCGCATTCGTATAGTTAGGAGGAGATGCCTCATTGAGCGCAAAAAATTTGTCTGGTTTGAGCCAGGTTTCGCTAAGACCAATGACGTTAAGATTGTTGTCTCTAATTACCTCATTAACTAATAACGCCTTGGGAGACAATGATCTTATGTTTTAAAAGCCCATATTATAGGTATTGGGCTGTTTTGACGAGTTTTTGTTAAGATTATCCGTAGTGGCAATATTAACAATGTTGCGTTTATTATGCGTAGTGCACTTTAAATAGTTTCGACCATATCTAGGAATTGATATGACGGGAATTTTCCGATTGTTTGCTTGGTGCTGCAATAGACTGGACATATCATAATTTGCCACCTCAGTAGAATGCATGTCCACCTCTGACACAGACACAACAGAAAAAACATTATGTGAATTGTGTATTATTCTAAGAGAATTGCTATGCGTACATGGATTATCCAGCCTGGCGATGGCTAGTTCTAGCTTAACTGACTCCTCACCCGGACTAACAGATATTGTAATTGCCTGTGACCGGGCTTGCTCTAGTGTAGTCAGTCAAGTGAGACTTAAATAGTAGTCTATGTTTCTAGACAGGATGATGGCGCCTTCCTGGTTAGGGTGAAGGCCGTCTCTCATCAGCAAGCCTGGTTTGCCCCAGAAAGAGGGCCAGTTATCAATAAACGTTAGTCCCTGTTGCCTACAGAAGATAGACAGCCCCTTGTTAAGCGAGACTAATCTGCTATATCTCTCATCATTGCCTCTCGCAGACAGGGGGCCAGAGACAATTACTCGATGCCTGGACATCTTTCTGGCGAGATCACAAGTCCTGGCTATGTTTCTCTTTGTAATCTCTGACTGTCTCATTCTAGTGTCATTGGAGCCAACGTGTACAACTATATTCGCATAATTAGTGGTGCGATTAGCCTGTCGTACGTGTTTACTAGGCCTGTTGCGAGTTAGCTCCCTAAGATTAGCTTCAATGTCAGGTGCTCTGGCCCCGGGGATACACTTTACTGTGGCTGGTTTGCTAAGCTTTATGTTTCGGGTGATGGAGTCCCCTATGACTAAGGTGTGGTGCCCGGTAGACTGGGGTGTAGGACTAGCTAAAGAGCTAAATATATTATGCGTCTCAACCGGTACACCGTAGCTTGTAGGCCGCTTAGGACTGCTACAAGCTGGGCTAGTTAGCTCGCTACAGCTAACGCTAGCAGATGTGTCCGCAACATCTAAAGTTACGACATTACTCTGCTTTAACTGGCGGACACGGCCCTCTAGCAGAGCCAACCTCTCCGTGAGTATGGTGCAAGACGCGCAGGAAGCCATTACTCACAGTGTTTTCTGTCACAGAGTGAAGTTCCTGCTGTCCTCAGGGAAGTGGTCGCGGTCTGCGGGAGTAGCTTCCTACTTACATTCTGACCGGCGCTGCATTTCTCCGCGCTAGCTTAGCAGCTAGCTAGCTGAGGAAAGGGTGGTGGGACAGAGATCGGGTGATTTGCAAGTTAAATAGTACCACTAAATATGTTTGAGAAGTGATAAAGAAAGCTTTAGAACAATTAAAAGCACACAGATAGAGCGATACTTAGCCTTTTTCGCAACAGCGAACAGACGGCGAGCAGTCACGCACGGTGAACCGGAACCGGAAGTACAGTCGCCCTCAGTATCGGCCCAGAGGTAACGGCTGTACATTAAGTCGAAAACTTTAGTCTTCGTTCGTTTTGGAAAAGGACTACGGTAAGTTTGAATGTCAGCTAAGACACACAGTGGACATTTCATTAGGGACAGGAAGTAGAGGATCTCAACCCGTGTTCAACGCGCAGTGTGGGCAACTGGAGCGCACGCTGTCTGACGGTGTTCAGCCACAGGCCGGGCTGTTTCGCCTCGTTTGGACCAGGAGACTGGAGGACAGCAGACGGGACCATCGTTTTGGGCCAGGAGCAACGCAGCGGCAGGCAGGCGGAGGACGCCGCGCTGATCCGAGCCGTTCAAACAACAGCCACGGCGGTCGCGGCTTTCGCCGTTTGGGGTGACAGCTGAGCAGCGCTGGGACGCGCAACGCTGTTTCAAGTTTTGTACTCTTTTCGAAGAAAATCTTTTGAAGACAAGAACAAAGTCACGGGCTGGCATCAAGTAAAGTAAAGGTACTACACGGGTTAATATATGGCCATATAACAGTGTGTGCACACAAAGACAGCAACAAAAAATCCAATGCATTGGTGGTTAATATTCATTGTTATTTAAACCGTTCGTGGGTATTTTCTATGAGGTTTTGTGCATGAGATCAAGCCCGTTCGTGGGTGAGGTTTTGGTTCGAACCAATGCAAATTAATAATTGCGGTTTTGATGTTTGGTGTTTTGACTGACATTAACAAGGTTTCCATATATTTGATCTGATTTTGAATTGTGGGTTGTGTATATTCATGGATCCTGGAAAAGGCAAACATGATGATTTGGAAATGCATGATCATGCGTTAATGGAGGAGCCAAAAGTAACGCATTCAATTGGTGACACAATTAAAAGTAAAATGGAATTGTCAGAAATGACTGAAATTAGTCACAGCCTGCAGAGATGGAAAAACAGGTGGACACAGATCAAACATTTGATGTTGAAAAACAATCCCAGGATGTAAAAAAAAAACACACAGTGAAAATGACACCAAAAGCCCTAATGCTGAGAATTGAAACACTTCTGAAGGAGAGAAGATCCAAATTAAACAAGGCAAGCAATATGCAGAAACATATCATGAAGATGATGGAAAATGGTGAGGACAAAATGGAAGTACAATCTGCTTTCACCAAATATCTTAATGTTCTAAAGGAAGCTGCAAGTGCGCACAAATCCCTCCTACCAATTTTACCTACAGAGGACCAAATCAAACACGACATAAGGTACAAAGCCAAATTAATCAATGTACATGAATTTATTGAGCATGTTAACACCTGGATAAAAACACCAACCCTGGAGAATATTGGGGATTTGGAAAACGAAATCAATCCAAATGACAGCATTAGTAATGTTATAAGTCACAAAGTCTGGTTCTAGTAGATCAAGCACCTCCTCAGCTCGCAGACAGGCAGAGGCCGAAAGGGCTGTCCGCTCTGCAGCTCTAAAAGAAAAACATGCATTGGGAGAGGAGGAGGAAAGGATAAAAAAATACATTCGAAGAGGAGAGGGAAAGAATCAGAATGAAAAAGGAAATGATGAACATGGATGCTCAATTGGCAGCTGCTGATGCGAAATTAGCCCTTTTAAAAGCTCCCAGCCTTCATGTTTCCTCACATACAACATCTGATGGCATGAGCTTCTACTTAAAGAGAACCAAGGAACCACCAGTCACTCTCAACCCCCAGGCTAAAGCACCAGTCACTCTCAACCCCCAGGCTAAAGACTATCAACCCCCCAAAAAGCGACAGTCAAGCCAAGCTTCACCACCACCTCCACCACAGTCTATACACCATCCATCTGAGCAACAACAAATAACAGAATGGCAACTACAATATAGGACACCACAGCAGATGCACTTTGCTTTGGAGCAGGTTTAAATCTGATTTGATCAACCAGGCTTATATTTAATATGCCACAAATTAATCGTGCATAACAAACACCTCCCCCCACCCGTCCATATAACCTGCCAATACACTCAATCCCACAGCCCAAAGTACCGTTCACTTCCATAAAGTTCATACAGCACATATATTTCCCCAAAGTTACGTACGTGACATGCACATAGCGGCACGCACGGACGGGCAAGCGATCAAATGTTTGGAAGAAAGCTGCGTACTCACGGTAGCGCGTCTGCTATCCAACTCAAAGTCCTCCTGGTTGTGTTGCTGTAGCCAGCCGCTAATACACCGATCCCACCTACAGCTTTCTTTGCTGTCTTCATTGTCCATTAAACAAATTGCAAAAGATTCACTAACACAGATGTCCAGAATTCTGTGGAATTTTGCGATGAAAACAGCTGTTTGTATTGGGACACAATGGTGTCCCAATACTTCCGCACACTCCGTGACGTCACGCGCAAACGTCATCATACAGAGACGTTTTTAGCCGGATATTTCCCGGGAAATTTAAAATTGCACTTTATAAGTTAACCCGGTCGTAATGGCATGTGTTGCAATGTTAAGATTTCATCATTGATATATAAACTATCAGACTGCGTGGTCGGTAGTAGTGGGTTTCAGTAGGCCTTTAATGGCCTTCCTGACTACAGTGAGAAGAGGAGTAAGATTGGCTGCTCCACTACTATTGTCAACAGGATCTCCATAACAAAGCTGGAGGAGTTGCTGCACAATCAATATAACCATGAATTTAACGACAGGTCATCAGAAGACAAAAAAGAAATGTCTAGAGATGACATGAAGTTCATGAAGGTCATGACTGATTCGTGCAAGCTTCAAGATGGACACCACACTTTGGAACTGCCCTTTAAAAGGAAGGATGATGTGTCTCTTCCCAACAATCAGTACGTTGCTAGGCAACGCATACTTGGTCTGAAAAGGAGGTTTGGGAAAGATGAAAGATATCACAGAGAATATACAACCTTACTCAATGATGTAATCAGTAAAGGTTATGCAGAACGTATCCCTGAAGAGCTAGTGGACCGTTCAGATGGGAAGGTGTGGTACATTCCACACCATTGGGTGTACCACCCCAAAAAAGGAACTCTGCGTGTGGTATTTGATTGTGGCGCAGAGTACAGAGGAAAATCTCTCAACAAGGAGCTTCTACAAGGCCCTTATCTCACCAGGAGCTTGTTAGGAGTCCTCACCAGATTCCGGCAAGAACCTGTAGCCTTGATGACCGATGTTAAAGCATTGTTTCATCAGGTCAATGTGGCACAGGAAGACAGAGATTTTCTAAGGTTCTTATGGTGGCCTGAAGGCGATGTATCCCAAGAACTGGTAGAATATAGGATGACAGTGTATCTCTTCGGGGCAGTGTCCTCTCCTAGTTGTGCTTGTTATGCCCTCCGAAGGACTGCAGAGGACAATCACAACAGTTTCACTCCCGATGTACTCGACACAGTCAAGCGAAATTTCTACATGGATGATTGCCTCAAAAGTGTGCCATCAGAAGAGGAGGCCGTTAAAATGGTCAAAGATTTGACTGACATTTGTCAGAAAGGAGGCTTCCATTTGACAAAGTGGATAAGCAACAATCGTGAAGTACTGCTATCCATTCCTGAGGATGATCGATCTAAAAATTTGCATGAATTGGATTTGGACAGAGACCAACTGCCGCTGGAAAGGGCTCTTGGACTTCAGTGGTGTGTGGAGACCGACACCTTCAAGTTCAAACTGGCACTCAAAAAACAGCCACATACTCGACGTGGGATTTTATCGATGGTCAGTTCAATCTATGATCCTTTAGGATTTCTCGCTCCGCTCACTCTCCCAGCCAAGCTCATACTACAAGACATGTGTAGACTGAACTATGGTTGGGATGATGACATTCACCCCACTCTCCAACAGCAGTGGACCAAATGCTTGAGAGATTTAGAAAGAGTGATGGAGTTCAAGGTTGAAAGACGCCTCAAGCCGATAGATTTTGGAGAATCCATCTATGGTCAATTGCATCACTTCTCTGGTGCCAATAAAAACGGCTATGGCACTGTCACCTATCTGAAAGTATGGAACAGCCATAACAAACCCCATGTGTCTTTCATGCTTGGCAAGGCCAGAGTTTCTCCCCTAAAGCAAGTGACCATTCCACGTCTAGAACTCATGGCAGCTGCTCTTGCGGTTTGTGTGGACATGATGATTAAAGCAGAAATACAGCTTCAACTGGTGAAGTCTTGCTTCTGGACTGATAGCACGTCCGTTTTGAAGTACATCAAAAACGAAGACAAGAGATTTCATACTTTTGTAGCAAACATGATTTCTGCCATTCGCAAAACATCTGATGTCACACAATGGCGGTACATTAATACCACTCAAAATCCTGCAGACAAAGCCTCAAGAGAAGTTACAGGGGATGAGTTACTGACTCACAAAGGATGGATAGAAGGCCCTGAGTTTCTGAAGAAACAAGAGGAAGAGTGGCCAGCTGATATCTTGGAGTATGGGATTGCAGCGGAAGACCCTGAGGTAAAAAAGGAGCTCAGCACCAATGTAGTTATTGTTGATACTCCAAGTGCTACTCACCAACTGACCATCTACTTCTCTGACTGGAAATGGTTGAAGAGGTCAGTTGCCTGGATCCTGAAAATAAGAAGGACTCTACTGGAGATGAGTCAAAAGAGAAAACTACTAAGTGATGACAAAATGGATCAGGAAATGATGCACATTACAGCTACATTAGGAAACCAAACTCTAACACCAGACGATCTTTCAAGAGCTGAGACAACCATCATCCACTTCACTCAAGAACAAAGATTCCCACAGGAACTTGCTTTATTGAAATCTGGGAAGAGTAATGTGAAGAAAGACAGTTCTATTTACAAGCTGGACCCCATTCTGGAAAATGGTTTGCTTACAGTAGGAGGGAGATTGAGTAAAGCAGCAATGTCAGAGGATTCTAAACATCCCATTATCCTCGCAAAAGATCTCCATATCTCCGCTCTGATATTAAACCACATCCATGAACAACTGGGCCATGGTGGGAGAAACCATGTACTCTCCAGGCTAAGAAGGAAATATTGGATCACAAGTGCTAATGCAGCTACCAGAAAAATCATTTCAAACTGTGTCTTCTGTAAACGCCATAGAGGCCAATTGGGCGAACAGAAGATGTCAGACCTACCTGTAGAGAGGATCGCTGCCGACATACCTCCATTTACCAACGTCGGAGTTGATTATTTCAGCCCGGTTGAGGTCAAGAGAGGTCGTTCATTGGAAAAGGGATATGGGGTCATCTTTACCTGTATGGCATGTAGATAAGTCCATTTGGAAGTCGCCTACTCATTGGATACAGATTCCTGTATAAATGCTATACGCAGATTCATTTGTACAAGAGGACCAGTCTCTCATTTAAGGTCTGACAATGGAACCAATTTTGTTGGTGCTGAAAGGGAGTTGAGAGAAGCACTCGCTGCTCTAAATCTCAGCAAAGTACAGTTGGCATTTCTGGAGGAAGGAACACAGTGTAGCTTCAACCCACCAACAGCCTCTCACCATGGAGGTGCATTGGAGCGCTTGATCAGAATGATCCGACGAACATTGACATCGGTTCTACGACAGCAAACCCTGAATGACGAAGGATTTCAAACGGTGCTGTGTGAAGTCGAAGCGATCCTGAATGACCGCCCCATAACAAGGTTGTCTTGGGATCCCAATGATCTAGAAGCCCTCACTCCCAATCACATTCTTACCATGAAAGGAACACCAATTTTACCACCTGGATTATTCGAAAAATCAGACCTCTATCTCAAACGAAGATGGAGACAAGTCCAATACATCTCGGACCTATTCTGGAAACGATGGTTAAGAGAGTACTTAACTTTGCTACAGGAGCGACAGAGGTGGAGCAAACAGAGAAGAAGTCTCGTCCCAAGTCGCTGATCGCAGAAAATACCGCGCCACGTGGCTCCTGGTTACTTGGAAGAGTCATGGAGACTTATCCAGATAAAAAAAGATTGGTGCGTCCTGCTAAAATCAAAACTAAAACAAGCACACTGGACAGACCAGTTACAAAAATGTGCTTGCTGCAAGAAGCTGAAGTGTAAAAAAAACAAACAAAAAAACTCGAAGATGATTATTGTTTGTTTATATTTATGGCTCCATTATTATTTTGAATTGTTCATGGCATCCTGCCCTTCTCAATTGGGGGCCGGAGTGTTGAAGCCAAATTTCCTTATTTGTTTATATTGTTTTTATTTTATGTCCTCAGAGGAAGGAGACTTGTCTGCCAGTGCTGGAGTTGTAATGTTAGTCAGTTCGCAGCTCAGCTCCTGAGGCAAATTTTGAGCCACTGGTGGAATTTCAGACCGTGAAACATGTGCGGCGGGCTGAGTAGCTTGTGCTGAAACAAGCAGGCCTCCTCCACATTGCTTTGGGCTCTCCCTCTGAGACTCCATGGCTTTGAACTGGTGACAAACAGTTTTCGACCGTGTAGTGTCGTGCCGGGCGGGCCGTGTGTGTTCAGGTCTCGCTACTGTGACAATGTGCCATTCAAGGTCAGCATACATTATGTTCTATAGCCTACATTTTATTTAATTTTGATAGCATAAAATAAATGGATTGTCATATCCAAACACAAAACTACAGTACTGGACATTCAATCTTTGCACGCGTCAAACTGGTCAACACAGTCGCCCTCAGTATCGGCCCAGAGGTAAGGGCTGTACACCATCCCTTGTGTGATGTCTGTAGGAGTGTTTTATTTATACGTGCTATCGTAATGTAATGACGCTAGTGTCATTAGCATTGGCTAACATGCTAACACGTTTACAGCGGTATAGCTCGGTTGGTAGAGCGGCCGTGCCAGCAACTTGAGGGTTGCAGGTTCGATCCCCGCTACCGCCATCCTAGTCATTGCCGTTGTGTCCTTGGGCAAGACACTTTACCCACCTGCTCCCAGTGCCACCCACACTGGTTTAAATGTAACTTAGATATTGGGTTTCACAATGTAAAGCGCTTTGAGTCACTTGAGAAAAAGCGCTATATAAATGTAATTCACTTCACAAGTGTCTGTGTTTGTATTATTAACTTACAATGGCATTCTTTTTGTATTGTTCCAGTTTCACAAATTCCCCAGTAAAAGATTTCACTGTGGAGTTATTGAGTCTGTTTAGCTGATTGGAGAGCAAGCCTTTGCAGCTTGTGAGCCAATAATGATGGATGAATGATTTATGAATGATTCAGTTTGACTGATTCAGTTTGAGTATGTCATAGTCAGTTCCATATCATTCATGTAGTACATAATAAATATAAATATCTCCAGAGAAAAATCTAATGCTCAATAACAATAGTATTGTTATTTCACAAAAAAGGAACATTTAATTAAATTAGGAAAAGAAAAATTAATTAAACATATCTCAATAGGATAATGGGAAGAAGTGTAAACTTTTAACATCCGGTTTTCTCTGTACCGCATTTTGATACATTTGTCTGGATTTACATAACACGATTTGCTCAGATTAATGTGTTTACAATAACTCAATATATATTAAAGTACATTTACACTCCCATTCAAAACAAACCTTACAATACCGAGCAAAATACTAGATTTGTACAATTTCTTAAAATGCTCAATGTTTGAACAGTGTTTGAGCTCGTCACTCAGGGTGTTCCATATTTTCACCCCATAGACTGAGACACAAAACGTTTCCTTGTGCTAAGTGCTAAAGTGTGTTAATATTTTGCCGTTCCTCTGAGGTTATACCCTACATCTCTTTCTATGAATTAACTTTGGAATATTTTGAGGCAATTGATAACTTATTGCTTTAAACATGATAAGCCCTGTCAAATATTCTACTAAAACAGGAAATGTTAACAGTTTTGACCTTAAAAAAGGCTATTTTTTATGCTCCCTGAACCCCACATTATGGATAATTCTAACCGCCTGTTTTTGTAAGATTGTTAAGGGATGTACTGTATGTTGGTTTTATCATTTTTTCCCCAAACTTCTGCACAGTAACTTTAGTACGAATAAATTAGTGAATAGTATAGTTCCTGGAGGGACTTTCCATCAAGTTCTTTTTGTGCTTTTGCCAACGCTCCAATACTTCTTGATCATTTCAGATGTATAAATAAAGCAATGACTTATGTTTTGTTTGATCATCTGTTTTACTACCGTGTGACAGGCACCATTTGGAAACAATTAAGGCATGTAAATAAACATTTACAAAACCTTTTGTACTGATATCTATCTATCTGCGGCTTAAAGTTTGGTGCGGCTAATGTAACCAGTGTTCTTTTCCTCTGCGTTGTGTGTGGGATTTAATAAACATGACCGACACCAGGGCTTGCTGCTCAGCTGCACTTTACTCGTGGCAATGCATCTCTGACAATACAAGAAAAACAATGTCAATATTTTCTGTCAATTGTCGAGCCCCTACACAAATAGAATAATACAGAACAAGAAATAGTGAACTTAAGTTCTTAATGAGACAATAAATACACTTTTCTGTCGTCACGTGGACGCCTTCCTCTCACGTTGATATCGTGGACAAAAGGGAAGTAGAAATGCGTGTCCAACACCTATAAAGAGGCAGGTGTCACAACAATTATTGCAGTAGGAGGGACACGACGAGACAATGGTTCTACATATTGACAAAACAACAAACTTCAGGTATTTTCATGTAACTTACACATTTTGTGTAATTATAACAATAATACAACATTATGATATACATTATATTTACATGACATAATTGACCCTGTTACACTACTACACGTGAACATTTGGTGGGGGCAGCTTAAATACCGGTGTGCTCTGCAGCCCGGGAAATAGGTTAAACCTTGACTTTGACCTCATGTTAAATGGTCAAAATCAGGTTAATGGTCAAGGTTCATTTGAATTTGAATGTACAAAAAACACTTAAAAATAAACTTTTTTTATTTTGTGTGCAGGCTGCCCTGGAGGCTCGGTCCATAAAGGTCTTGGTGGTGTGTTTCGGTGCCTTGGAGGGGTCTCAGCTGTGGCTGCAGCAGACTGGATGCACATTCGACATGGTGCTAGACTCTCAAAGAAAGGTATTAGGACACTTGGAGATAATTAATGTTGAATACTCTGAAGCACTTCTCTGTCTGCCGCAGATCTACAAGAGTTTTGGACTCGTCTCATCCTACGCTAAGGTAATGAGCTTTGGCACCCTGCTGCAGTATTCCGAGTATCCAGCAGTGAACAGAGACCTCCCTGAATTCCCCTTCCACCTGCTGGAAGACCTCTACCAGGTAAAAAGAGCCAATACTGATATTAATCTGATACAATAGTACTACATACATTTATTTTGTAGTGTGGAATGTTGAAATCGATTTGATTAAGTGAAATGACTCAGAATAATTTTAGTTATGAAAAACACTAACCGTTGACATATGAGTAACCCCATACTTATAAAGTGCTGTTAATCAGATCCCTGTATAGCATACTTGCCAACCCTCACGATTTTCCCGGGAGACTCCAGAATTTCAGTGCCTCTCCCGAAAATCTCCCGGGGCAACCATTCTCCCGAATTTCTCACGATTTCCACCCGGACAACAATATCGGGGGCGTGCCATAAAGCACTGCCTTTGGAGTCCTCTATAACCTGTCGTCACGTCCACTTCTCCTCCATTCAAATGACGTGCCGGCACAGTCACATAATATATGCGGCTTTTACGCACACACAAGTGAATGCAATGCATACTTGATCAACAGCCATACAGGTCACACTGAGGGTCGCGGTATAAACAACTGTAATACTGTTACAAATATGCGCCACACTGTGAAACCACACCAAACAAGAATGACAAACACATTTCGGGAGAACATCCGCACTTTAACACAACATAAACACAACAGAACAAATACCCAGAATCCCTTGCAGCACTAACTCTTCTGGGATGCTACAATATACACCCCCCCTACCACCAAGCCCCGCCCCCCCCAACCCGGCCCCCCCATCTCAAACACCCGAATTCGGGGGGCTAAAGGTTGGCAAGTATGCTGTATAGTGAGAGTATGGCCAATTCTGTTTCAGAGTTGGCCCCAAACATGGCGTCCTGTAGTCACGTGAGGGGATTTTGACCAATCATTTAGGAGATTGTTTGGCCATACTCTCTCTTAACAAAAAATATTTGAGAAGCAGTGGTCCGCGACCCCAAAGGGAATAAGCGGTAGGAAATGGGTGGATGGATGGTCTAGCTTGTGTGCTTAGCTGTTGTGTAGCTGAGAGCTACTAGTAGCCTACCATGTTTACCTTTTGTAAATGACTAAAAAACATCTGTGTGCTTATTGGAGGACTTTTACTGTAGATGTTAATTGGCTGTCCAGCTTTGCACAAGTAAACATGCTGCAGGACTGCTTATATTTGATGCAAGCTAATGTCATCCAATACTTGTTTTTTGCGGATATCAGACCGATATCAATATCGAATTGGATTTGGGAAACCCCGAACGAAAATGTCTCAAAGTTGATAGAAACCTGATCATTGTAATTATTTATCTCGTGTATTATTCAATGTTTGACAAATGTCTTACCTTAGCAGATTGTTTGTTAACATTAAATCTGTTATTACGCCTCTGGGGGTGTCCAAAGTTTGGCCTGGGGACCATTTGCAGCCTGCAACTTGTTTTGTCTTTTATTGGCCCGCGACACATTCTACTGCCAAAATAAACATGTGCCGGATTAGAACATTACAAAAAACAAGGAAATGCAACTGACCCAACTCTCCTCAAAAATGGGATCCAAGTAAAACTAAAATGGCCGACGACCAGCGTCAAGGAGGTATATGCTTTAATGAAAGGGTTTGTCTTGACTCTTAGTTTTCATTGCAATAATCATTCTTTTTTTTTAATTAGTATATTTTGATCATCTGTTAAATGTTCATGTTTAATGTATTCTTCTAGATGGGAGGAGATTTCCTGTTGAGCAAAGCCAACCAAATCCTCCTGTTCCACCAGTGTAAAACCCCGATGGACCGGCCCTCCATTAGCCGTATCCTAGAGGCGTCTGACACTGCCCGCTAACTGCAGAAGAAACCTTACACATTCCAGCCAGGTTAGGTTAGATCACTTACTTTGAACACGAGTTGAGCTCCGCTTCGACCCACGCTGATGACGTCACGCCTCGCCCTCACTCTGTTGTGATGAGGCGCGACCGATGCCAAAGAGTGGGGCGAAGATGTCCGCTCCTCGTTTTTAGATCAGTGTTTTGATCAATCTGCTTTTATGTGTGATAATTGATTTTAGCTTTGTGGTTGAGGTTTGGCGTGTTCCTGTGGTCATGAAGTGCAATACAGATAGTTACGCTTAATTTTTGATAAGGAATAAGATGTAAATAATCAGCTGTTTGAACTTATAAAAAAAAAACATTCAGTGAAGAACAATCAAATTTGGCCTTTTTTAATGCACAGGTCACTGTGATCCCTTCCCTCCCAAGGTTTCTCATTGTTCCCATTGGGTTGAGTTTTTTCCTGCCCTGATTTGGGATAAGAGTCGAGGATGTAGTGGTGGTTTGTGCAGCCTTTTGAAGCATTTGTGGTTAAGGGCAATATGAGTAAACATTGAATGATAATAAAGATTAATTGCATACATTCAGCTTTTAATGTGCACTTTTTACAACATGAAGACTTTTTAGGAGGAGAATCTCGGCGCTGAGTCAGCCGTCAAACACGAGTCCCGCCCTTCACCAGAATTTGCACTAATATTTGTAAGGATTATCTCAGCCCTCAGAGACCCCAAATCCGACATAAAAAACAAAAGCTCTGTGGAAGTACAACAGTGTAACTTTATAACCAATATGCTGACATCACCAGATTAATACAAGTCGTAAAATACCGATACGACATTGTCAAAAAGCTTTAAATGATGTGTTTAAAAATGTTTTAACATTCTTTGTTGCTGTAAGAAAAGTGTCTTAAATGTGCATTACTCCCTTTAGCCAGCCGGCGCCCTCACCACTAGTGGTAAATCTCCAGCTTCTTTTCCACTGCATGATAAGTGTTTCCCATAGAACTACAGTCTATTTGTGGTGGAGGTGAATGTAATAACCTAATTGTCGAAATTGCATAATGGGCAATGTTGCATTTGCAAAAAGCGACTAAAAATGACATGAAAAGCAAAACAAATAATTTTGGAACTACAAACAAATGTTCATCTGTCGTTTCTTTTTTGTTTTACATGTCAAGACAAACATGCTAAGTTGGCAGCACTGATCTCTCCCTATTGTCGTGTATATCAGGTGCGTTATGTATATGAGCGAGCCAGGTAGTACCAAATTTATTTGAGGCGGTCCGCCACAAGTGTATGAATGAATGACAAGCACTGCTAACTACCTGGTTATTTATGCTTTTCCACTGGCAAAAGCAGGTACTATTTCAAGTATCTGGTCAGCTGGGATGCTGACCTGATACATTATGGACAATGGGAATTGTTGATAGTAGCCTATTGGTTGAGCAAATTGTAACATTTTGAGTTACATGGTTAGAAATGCCAAAAATAAACATGCTGATGTAAGCTTAGCCTGTTGTTGCAATGTTATACTCCTCAGTGTCCTCTTAGATAAAATGTCCTCCGCTCGTTTTCCTCCATTGTTTGTTTGCATGTCTCATCCTGGCAACAATGTAGCTTTTGCAAAGTCTGTTTTACGCAACAACTAAGGCAACAAACAACTTGTTTTTACGATCAATCAGCAAGATTAATTAGCTTTGGCTTGTTTGAATGTGTTTTTGTTTGTCAGCATAGTTACGCACATATGTACTCAATTGAGTCAAACTTGTAATCAGAATCAACTGTAGAGACTTGATCAGGCTTGTTTGGAATTACAATGAACACCAACAAATTTGGTGTCGAAGTCCATATCTAGAGCGCCACCCTGTCATCAAACTCGCACAGATAGTTCATGGTGCGATCGCAGTAGTGGTCCCACCAGTCGCCGTCGTCCGACGACATGGCCACGCAGTTTTCCCGTTTGCCGCCGTCGGGCTGGCTGGACAGGAAGTGCTTGCGCCACTGGAAGTAGGAAACCCGCGTACCGTCGTCGAAAATGTACTGGCCTTCGGAGGTCAGGTCGTTGATGCCCAACCACACGGGCCAGTTGCCCGGGTGGAAGAAGGACTTGGTGTAGTGGGCAAGCGCCTCTTGCTCACGCCGGTCACGGGGCATCGCCATGCGCCCGCCGCGATCGAGGCACTTTCTGGAAGCCCCAGCATAGTCCTCATAGGTGTTGTAGACCAGGTAACACTTGTAGCCCACCCTCAGACCCTTCTGGCAACCTGATTGGCACAACACAAAAAACTCAGCCGATTGGACAGTATGCGCACCCTTGTTGAGTGACACTTCCCAGTTGCATTGCATCTTCCAACCTTTACTTACCCGATGCCGGGGTGGGGGGTTAGCATCACTTTTTTTTTTTTTAAGATTTAAAAAATAAATTTTGCTCTAGTGAGAGATGTAGTGACATTTGAAAAGAAGGCTGCATCTGCATCGTTTTGGGACTTAATCGGCCTTCAAACGGCTACTAGTACTGTATTGACTTTGGCTCCCCCTGGTGGTTGCATAAAAAATGTATCAATGAATAAAATGTACAATTCTCGGGCTCGGGATCTTTCTGTGTGGAGTTTGCATGTTCTCCCCTTGACTGCGTGGGTTCCCTCCGGGTACTCCGGCTTCCTCCCACCTCCAAAGATATGCACCTGGGGATAGGTTGATTGGCAACACTAAATGGGCCCTAGTGTGTGAATGTGAGTGTGAATGTTGTCTGTCTATCTGTGTTGGCCCTGTCACGCCAATTTTCTTCCCATCACAAAAACCTTCCTAACCCCCATTTACTTCCGGGGTCATTTTCGCTTACGTCAGTTCCTCTTACTTACGTCATTTCCTCTTACGTCATTGCCAGCGATCGATAAATCCAAATCTCCTGAAAATGGTGGTGTCACTGGATGATATTCGTCTTTATCTGTCCCAGGGGACTTATGTCAAACACCAGCAGGCTTCGCAACATTTCAAGCGGAGTGTTAGGGCCGCTGCTGCGAACTTCTGTCTTCGTGGTAACGTGCAAAAAATATTAATTAATATATAATACTGTTAAATGTCTGTACTACTTTAAATCAACATTATTGTTGAAACCATTTCACTAATATTAATTAATATATAATACTGTTAAATATCTGTACTTTAAATCAACATTATTGTTGAAACATTTCAGTAATATTAATTAATATATAATGTTAAATGTCTGTACTTTAAATCAACATTATTGTTGATAATTCAGACGTTTTGTTAACGCTGTATTATAAAAAAGAGTCAAACGAAGTGCTATCGATCGCTGTCAATGACGTAAGAGGAACTGACGTAAGCGGAAATGACCGCGGAAGTAAATGGGGGTTAGGAAGGTTTTTGTGATGGGAAGAAAATTGGCGTGACAGCCCTGTGATGAGATGGCGACTTGTCCAGGGTGTAATCCGCCTTCCGCCCGAATGAAGCTGAGATAGGCTCCAGCTCCCCCCGCAACCCCGAAAGGGACACACGGTACAAAATGGATGGATGGATTCTTGCTGGTCAGTAAGTGTAATATTATCTATATATTTGTTTAGTGTTTTCTGTTCTGGCGTTGCATTGGAAAAGATTAACTTTACGATCTGCTTCAGCACTAAAGTTCTAACTATTACCCTTTGCATTTGACCCATCCCCTTGTTCCACCCCCTGGGAGGTGAGGGGAGCAGTGAGCAGCAGCATGCGCCACGCTCGGGAATCAATTGGTGATTTAACCCCCAATTCTAACCTTTGATGCTGAGTGCCAAGCAGGGAAGCAATGGGTCCCAGACTCGGCTGGGGTTTGAACTTACAACCTCCCAGTCTCAGGGCGGACACTCTAACCCAGTGGTTCTTAACCTTGTTGGAGGTACCGAACCCCACCAGTTTCATATGCGCAGTCACCGAACCCTTCTTTAGTGAAAAATAAAATATTGTTTTTTTTCCAATTCAAGACAAAGTAATATGTTTTTGGTAATACTTTAGTATGGGGAACATATTCTAAGTAACAAAGACTTAATTTAGAGTTATTAGGACACTAGGGGAACATATTCTAAGTAATAAAGACTTAATTTAGAGTTATTTGGTTAGGGTCAGGGTTAGAGGGTTAGGGTTATAATAAGGCCATGCCGAATAAGGCATTAATAAGTACTTAATAATGACTAGTTAAGAGCCAATATGTTACTAATTTGCATGTTAATAAGTAACTAATTAATGGTGAATATGTTCCCCATACTGAAGTGTTACCATGTTTTTTTACAGGTGCATAAAATGAACCGTGCATGAACATCACCTTGTTCAAACAACAAAACCAACACAGTGCATAAACTCACAACAAATTACACACCTGCAAACCAGTCTGCTGTTGCCGTATCCGTAATACGCCGATAGGAAGAAGTTGGTATTTACACGATGAGTCGGGTGTGTTTTGACCTCCGCCGAACCCCTGAGGCCGACTCACCGAACCCCTTGAGTTCGATCGAACCCAGGTTAAGAACCACTGCTCTAACCACAAGGCCACTGAGCTAACAACAAACAAACAGACCTTCTAGTCTTCCGGTCTCCTTGCGGTTGTCTTTGCTGTGCTGGTAGACTTCACGGATTTTGTCCTCCAGCTCAAAGACTTTTGCTGCCATGTTGGAAAGAGATAATATAAATAGTTGTTAAATAAAGCTGACCATTCAGGAACCTTTGTATGGAGGTTCCTTACGGTCCATCCTGGACAGATGCTCCATCATCTGTCCCACTTGAACATCCAGAGTGTAATGTCCCACGTTGAGTTTGTGGATGGCCTGGTCGATCCCGGCCAGTCGGGACACTGCGGGTAAGAAGAGGACACAATGGGCCTCAATGGAAATGAGACGCCCAAGTAGCATGTGATGCTAACGTTGTGTCTGAGACGATGTGAGGACGCACAAACATAGTTGTAGGAGTTTTCAAAGTCCGACGTCGGGTTGGTCGGCTCCGGTTCGGGAACAGGATGGGTGTCTGGAACATCGCCTCTCGCCTTTTTCACCTCTAGATGAGACACCTGACAGAAATTGGGATTTAATATTGTTTAACCAGCTACCTGGGCAATTTTGTTTTAAAAACTTGAGGACGTTTGTATAGTTTAATAGCTAGCATGATCATGTATGTGTGCGACAGTGGTCAACAGTTGACCCTCGCCACATCATGCGTTACTACATCGCAGATTTCTTTTGACATTTTCTACATATTTTTGTCCAAAATTAAGTGTTGCATTCATTCTTATTTACCTGTATGACTTAAATGACCAGCTCAGTGGCGTTGTGGTTAGAGTGTCCGCCCTGAGACTGAAAGGTTGTGAGTTCAAACCCCGGCCGTGTCATACCAAAGACTATAAAAATGGGACCCATTGCCTCCCTGCTTGGCACTCACCATCAAGGGTTGGAATTGGGGGTTAAATCACCAAAATGATTCCTGAGCGCGGCCACCACTGCTGCTCACTGCTCCCCTCACCTCCTAGGGAGTGAATATGGGGATGGGTCAAATGCAGAGGATCATTTCACCACACCTAGTGTGTGTGTGGCTATCGTTGGGACTTTAACTTAAATGTATTACAGTGCGGTATGTCTTTTTTTGTACTATGTTGTGGCAATGGATACAAGGTTTTTCAAGTTCGGGATGACAATGCTAACACTGTCCCTAAACTCGGCACTGTCTTCAGTGTGATAACCAAGTCAACTTTTTGATGCACTTCATTTTCAATGCCGGCCTTATCAGTAATATGCACGTCTTGGTGAGACTTTGCGTGAGCACTCTCAAAAGATGAGACGCGCCTCCTTTGTGCTAACAAGACTGCCAACTTAGTGGAGATAAACTCTGTTGATGCACTTCCTCTTCGACATCATCAGCTCCACATGACATTGGTGAGCCTTTGGCGTGAGAGATGTGGAATGACAACGCGACACTTACAACACGGCTAATGGTCAGAGCTGCGACTGTCAAATTAAACGAGTTTTTGCAAAACAAATTACGCCCGTGGTTCCTGCACATCAAAGCCCAGTTCTAACTTAGAGGAATTACCCAGGATGTGAGTAAGCACATATTTCCACGTAGTGGCCGTGTTACAGCCATTTAATTGACGCTTGGGGGATCCTCCGAGCTGCTGGTGAGTACTGTATACTACAGTACAACACATTCAAAAGTGACTATATGGGTGTTATTTCATATTCAGGGATGGGAAATTTCCGCGAAAATGCAGAAATCCGCATTTTTAAACAAATTTTTTGTGTCAAAATTTCACATCTACATTTTTTTAATGTAATAACAAAAATATGATAAAGACCAGGCCTGGGCAATTATTTTGACTTGGGGGGCCAAATTTAGAAAAAAAAAATGTGTCTGGGGCTAGTATATCTGGTTTTTAGGAAGACTAATGCAAAACCACACAATGTCTGATTGAATGCTAAAAACGTTATGACAGACCGCCTGAAAAAACTAAATTGAAATTTACTTGTTTTACTGAATGAGAATGTACATGTAAATAAAGAATGTGTGATTTACAGTATTAACTATGAACGACAAAACACTGAGTATTGACAACATATGAACGTCACACATCCTCTCGGTCGACATATTTTACAATCAAGCAAAATGCAACAGAAATGCAACAAACACAGCGAAATATGAATGTGAAGGGTAAACAAAAAAACCCACATACAATCTGGTACATCACTAAGCTTTAGAACTTTCTTGTAAAAAAAATTGTCTGTCCCTGACCCTTGCATTTCAGGCTGGCCACTCTGGAAACACTCTGTGGAAACGCTCCCCACCCACACTGCTTGGTGCCTCTTCTGAGCTGCTGTGACTTAGATTACCATAATAACTCATTAGATTACCATAATAACTAGTACAGGGGTCGGCAACCCGCGGCTCTAGAGCCGCATGCGGCTCTTTAGCGCCGCCCTAGTGGCTCTCTGAAACTTTTTTTAAAATGTATGAAAAATGGAAAAAGATGAAGGGAAAACAATTATTTTTTGTTTTAATATTGTTTCTGTAGGAGGACAAACATGACACAAACCTCCCTAATTGTTATAAATCACACTGTTTGTATTAAACATGCGAGTATTTGGCAAGCGCCGTTTTGTCCTACTAATTTTGGCGGTCCTTGAACTCACCTTAGTTGTTACATGTATAACTTTCTCCGACTTTCTAGGACGTGTTTTATGCCACTTCTTTTTCTGTCTCATTTTGTCCACCACACTTTTAACGTTGGGCGTGAATGCACAAAGGTGAGTTTTGTTGATGTTATTGACTTGTGTGGAGTGCTAATCAGACATATTTGGTCACTGCATGACTGCAAGCTAATCGATGCTAACATGCTATTTAGGCTAGCTATTTGTACATATTGCATCATTATGCCTCATTTGTAGCTATATTTGAGCTAATTTAGTTTCCTTTAAGTCATCTCAATTCTATGTATATCTCATGACACACTATTTGTATGTAATATGGCTTTTAATTTGTTGCGGCTCCAGACAAATTTGTTTTTGTATTTTTGCTCCAATATGGCTCTTTCAACATTTTGGGTTGCCGACCCCTGAACTAGTACATTATGCAAAAGCGCAGATTCCAACCATTGAAATACTTTGTATAGTTCAAGACTTACGGTAATTTGGAATCATCACTGCACATCATAATGGCAGCGACAGTTTACATATTAAAGATTTTAAAACAATTATTTGGGAATGTCTGGCGGGCCAGATTGAAAAGGTTAATGGGCCGCATGCAGCCCCCGGGCCTTAACTTGCCCAGGTCCGATCTAAACAATATTAGTTGAACGGTCGCCTCAGCCGCATGTACTCCCCGTTCCTCCTGCATAAAGGCCGCACTGAGTTGCAGGACGGGGAGACGATCAGGAGCACTGAAACAAGGCTGCTAGTATCCATCTCCCTAGCTTACTTGTTGTCGCCTGTGTTCGCTCTACGAGCCACAACGTTGACGGCTTTCTACTTTGCCCGCTCATCATATTTGGATGATTACAATCTGAACACTGTTAATTCCAAACCAGTTGTAGCTATAGAGTATTAATTAGAAGCCAACAAGAAGGTATATTTTTGACGTGACGGATTGTAAACAGAGGTCACAACTCCAGAAGTGTTTTACCTGAGGGGGCGTGGCTACAGGATAGAGTTGCCAAATGGGACACGTTTTCTGAGTTCTTTGCATGCATGTTATATCATTTTACATTACATTTTCAGTGATAATAATGTTAGTAATTTATCTATTAAAAAAAAACAAAAAATCATGTGGTACATTACATGGGACATGTGAGTGTCAAAACGACAGCGAAAAGAGGTTGGTAGATGAGAATAAATCAAAAGGTAAAATATAGTGTAGAAATGCACCCATTTGCAGGAAAAAAATAAATAAATCAGGGTTTGCTTGGCAGCACGATGTGCTGAAATAACTTTTCCTCTTTTTTTCTCCAAAGGTGCTCACATCCTTGCATGTTTGAAGTGCTCTAAATATGTTAAAACAAACTTATCCAGATGGTTTTAAACAGTTTATTTATACTCTACTTATGAAAACATTCGATTTATTAATAATAATCCTACTTCGCAGAAATGCGTTTACCACGGTCAGGCCTAAAACCAAAAGGCCACAATATATCCGAGGCACGACTGTAACTCTTGTCAGCGTTACACATTTCTGACGAAAAAAACCAAAACCCTGTTATACAAAACACAAAATGTCCACTGCAAAAGATTCTGTTTTCCAGGAGGATATGGTTTATTTTCAAATTCTAAACAAGAACACAACACTTACCATGTGAGAGTGTAATTATTTTGTTTGCTGAATCTTTCATAGTAGCCCTTTAAGTGGCCTCAATTGTTCTATCTGAATAGCAGTCTTGCAGTTAAACCAATATAATCCATCAATGACAAGCCAACAAATACTGTTCTCATGACGTCCTCCTTTTAGCTCATTGATTTGCCTTTTTCAGGCAACATTATGACCCAAAAAAAGGAACACACGCAATATAACAGTGACTAAACCATTGAGTTGTATAGAAGCCATAAAGTCCTGACCTGCGTTGGTTCTGGCCTCCCAGCAGGCACACACAAGCCCAGCGAGCACAAACACAGCAGTGTGAGCGAGGTGGCGACTAGTCCCATTTTCGGCCTCTTGACTCCTGAAGAAAGGAAAGAAGTAAAAAAAAAAAAAAAAGCTACCCACGCTTCTCTCTCGCTCACTCCTCCTTCACGCCTTCTTTCCTCCCGGCCAGCGGGCCTCCCACAGAGACATGATCCAGAACCTGGCAAGGCCACAGCAGAAATACTGGAAACAATGATGTAAAATTATCCAAATATTGTGCATACAATTTCATCCTAGCAACCCCTTGTCCTCTATTTGCTTTGTTCAGGGCGTCGCTTCAGTTGTTGCTAAACAGGAAAGCCTTTTGTCCCCCCCCCCCCCACCCCCACCCCCACCATACCTCCAAGTCCCATTTCCACTCTTTGTATATTTGAGATACACTTTTCCCAAACACTGGTGGCTGTTAACCGGCTCATTTGAACTAGCTGGCTAATTCCCCCTTAACGTTAACACAGAGGTGTCAAACTCATTTTAGATCGGGGGCTACATGGAGAAAAATCTACTCCTAATGGGGCCAGACCGGTAAAATCGCGGCATGATAACTTAAAAATAAAGACAACTTCAGATTGTTTTCTTTGTTTGAAAATAGAACAAGCGCATTCTGAAAATGTACAAATCATGTTTTTTTTTACACTTACATGTTGCGGCTAATAGTATTCTATCTTTATTTGTTGTTATTTATATTTTCTGAATAAATTATGTGATCGAATTATGTGATCAGTCAACTCATTGGTGTTAATTTTCCAAATTTCCAATCTATCAAGATAAAAAAAATATATCAAAATCAAATCACAGTATGTTATTTATGTAGTTTGATCATTTTCCTCGACTGATGTACTAACATCATGTGGTTTATTTTGTACATATGTAGCATCATCTACAAAGATACAAAGAATTGCTATTGTGACATCTAGTGGACACATTTAGAACAGCTGTTTCTTTCATTCAAAAATTTCAGGTTAATTTTTATACTTCGCAGTAATCCTGCCGGCCGGATATAACCTGTTGGTGGGCCTGATCCGCACGTTTGACACATCTGCGTTAACCGTTTCATCCAAACTAACTGGATAGCTGATGTTATCCGGTTCATGGAAGCTAACATGCTAGCTGACATTGACAGGCTCATCGAGGCTCGCTAACGTTAAACGCCATGTCAAACCTCACTGGCCAGATACGTGGTGTTCAAAGTGTGGCCTGTGGCCCACAGCTCATTTTTTAATTTTCTGAATACTTTATGTGATCAATTATGTGGGGACGGCATGGCGCAGTTGGGAGAGTGGCCGTGCCAGCAACCTGAGGGTTCCTGGTTCAATCCCCACCTTCTACCAACCTCGTCACGTCCGTTGTGTCGTTGAGCAAAACACTTCACCCTTGCTCCTGATGGGTCGTGGTTAGGGCCTTGCTTGGCAGTTCCCGCCATCAGTGTGTGAATTGGTGAATATGGAAATAGTGTCACAGCGCTTTGAGTGCCTTGAAGGTAGAAAAGCGCTATACAAGGATAACCCATTTATTCATTTATTTATTGGGCCACAACAACAAAATCAGTTAAAAAATAAAAATAAAACACTTGTATTGGACAATTACAGTATAGACACCAGACAAAGCTTAGATTTTATTTATTTTATAATTTAAATATTGGCCTACATTTGGATTGTTTTTAGCATGTTTAACAAAACGGTTGGGAAAAAAAACCGTACCCTTGGCATTTTCCTTTCTTTTTTCCTTTACACGGCCCTTGCTGGGAAACGTTTGGACACCACACTGTGCTAGATGAAGTCAACAGTTGGGAAACTAAAGCTAACTGGTTAGCTGACATCTGCAGCATTTACACACATATCCAGAAGGTACACATTTTCAATTGTATTGTACACAGTATATCCCGCCCTCTTACGGCGTCTAGGATGTAATGACGTACGTATGTAACACGTGCACAGCATTAGCTCTGGGTGTTGTTAAAACTAATGATAGTGATTTGTATGGTTACAATATACATTCAATTATAGCTCATGCGATCATAACAACAACATGACTGCAAATTGTTTGTTGCTTCTTTTGTACTGCTTTTGTATGTGTGCGTCCACACGTATGCTCCTTGTGCATACGTGTGGACGGACCGCCATGAACACCAATCATTTTATTTGGGCCAGTAAAACATTTTATTATATAAACCTATTAATTGGGAAAAATATAGACAATTTAAATATAAATATGTACTCTTAAACCATTAATGGTAACATGAGCTAGCTGGTGGTGTTTTTGTTATACACTATATTGCCAAAAGTATTTGGCCACCTGCCTTGACTCACATATGAACTTGAAGTGCCATCCCATTCCCAACCCATAGGGTTCAATATGATGTCGGTCCACCTTTTGCAGCTATTACAGCTTCAACTCTTCTGGGAAGGCTGTCCACAAGGCTGCGGATTGTGTTTATAGGAATTTTTGACCATTCTTCCAAAAGCGCATTGGTGAGGTCACACACTGATGTTGGTCGAGAAGGCCTGGCTATAAGTCTCCATTCTAATTCATCCCAAAGGTGTTCTATCGGGTTCAGGTCAGGACTCTGTGCAGGCCAGTCAAGTTCATCCACACAAAACTCTGTCATCTGATTCATCTGATTCTGAATATTTGGATAGGTGGCCAAATACTTTTGCCAATATAGTGTATTTTCTGCTTTGAAAAATGTAACTGTGAGCAAGTTGCAAAGAGCCCCTTTAACTGTCTCATGGAAGTTATCTGGATAGCTAAACTAAAGCTAGCTGTCCAGCTGAAATTAATTGACTAAAAGTACTTGGCTGGAAAATTAAAGCTAGCTGACTTTAACTGCCTCATAGAAGCTAACTGGATTCCATCAAGTACTTCAAAGGACAAGGATTAAGGCTTTCAGCTGTTGACCGTAGCAGCAATCCAAGTACAATGTCTTAGGTATTCTGTCATTTGACCTCACAGATCACATAGATGCAACTTTGATTCCCCCCCCAGTTTATATTTAGCTTTAACTGTGTCTTAATGTGCACTGTGTTGTGTACAAGAACAGATGTGTGGGTGTGTGTCTTTGAAAAGGAGGTATGCCTGTTAAAATTGCCATAAGAATCCGCCAGGGTTTCCAGAAGAGGGGCGGGGCTCCACTGGCGACCATCACTGTATTTAGGTCTGGTTAAATTTTTTCTGCCTACCTAATTATTGTAAACAGACAGTGGAAATAATGACTTGTGAGATGATGTGGTGTTACTCAGTCACACAAAAACCCTAACTGGAATACAGTACTACCTCAACTTAGGATATTAATTGGTTGTGTGACAAAGCTCTTAACCTTTAACACTTGTATCTCCAATCAATGTCTCACATTAACCTTATTTAAAAAAAATTAATTGGTACTTGGCCACCCCAAAACAGCACCATTTTAACATGTAACATGAAAGAAAAAACACTAGATAAGAAATATTGTACAACAACTATACAATAGAATGTGGTACTAATAAATACAGTAGTTTTAGACTTAGACTTCCCTTTTATTGTCATTCAAATTTGAACTCTACAGTACAGATAAGAACAAAATGTTGTTGTATTACCTCATGGTAGTGCAGGATAAAAGAGCAATATGGTGCAGATATAAATAAATAGATTACTGTACAGATAAATATATTGCACTTTTGCATATGCATCCACGTTTATGGATGTATGTTATATTGTCTTTATATTCCAGCGAGTTAATCCATTTTTGGGGGGATTTGATGGGATTATTATGATGCGTTCAAGGGGGAAGAAGCTGTTACAGAACCTGTAGGTTCTGCTTTGGAGGCTGCGGAACCTCTTTCTAGAGTCCAGCAGAGAAGTAACGTAGGGACTAGTTCATTGGTAAATCACCAGCGCAATATTTTTGGTAACTGGTTGTTACTGTATGCACTTGAGGTTTCTGGACTTCGGACCAGACTTTGGTGAGTTTAACCGGTTTTATAAGAGCTCATACGTCCGTTTATTCCTCAAAGCATATATTTGGTGGTGGTACTGATTCTTTGACAAGATTGGTGAGGCCTTTCCTATACTTTTTGGCTAATGTCTTTGATTCAGCCACCATATTTTAAATCTGCATAGAACATCTTCCCAAAGAATCCGATTGCATACTGTATATCCATAGTGAACCAATCTGTTGTCTCTAGCTCAGGGTCATATGCTGCATGTACATGTGACTTTGATGCTATCACTATTCCTCACCAGTCAACCACTTCTTTCCTGGTTGTCACAAGTATCCCACCTGGGGTTTTTGTGAGGAATAGTTCATTGGTAGATCAACAGCGAAGTCGTCTTTGGAGCCATTATTTTACCCGTCTTAAGAAGAGCACCTCGTTGTACTTCTCTCTTGGAAAATGACTTAATTGGGAAAACATCTTTTTAGTTGCAGAACTGGTTGTTACTATGGATGCATTTGAAGTTTGACTTTGTCAGGTTTAACAAGCATATAAATAGTGGTGGTACTAAATCCATCTCTTTTTACCTGAGGGAATTCTCCTGAAGGAATAAATAAAGTACTATCTATCTATCTATCTTGGAATGCCTTTGTACTTCTGCGGAGCCAGATGATGTAACTTACTTGCTGCACAGTTTTTGATGATCGACTTTCATTTTCCATTTGGTATGCCTAGGCAAGCTAGGCATTTGCAGTAAGAGGTGTTATACAGACACCTCTGCTTCCAACTTCTATGGGAAAGTAGAACACAGTCAATCCTCTGTTCTGACATTTGGCTACCAGGTCTTGGTATTTACATTTCTTCCTGGCATATGAATTGGCCAAATTTTCCATCTGATGAGACCGTTAGCTCAATCAAGATGACATTCTTAGTTGACCTCAAGTAAATGATAACATCAGGCTGCTTGGCAGTCTCTACTATTTCTGGAGGAAAAACTATTTGGCTGTGCTCCACATCCATCAGGAATATCCATTCACTTGTTTAGTTGTACCTCCAAGTGTTGCTTGCAACCTAAAGCATAACAATTAGCAGATAGACTCTTATCTCAAAAGACTCTTAAATTGAGGTAAATCCGTAATATATAGACACACATAGTAACTTCTAATTTGTAATACCTTTAAGTAATAAAAGAAAACAGCCCGAATTATTTGTAAAAAAAAAATTGCTTCTAAAGTCGCAAAACGACAACTTCAGGATCACCATACGCACCCAGACTTGTTGTAAAAGATTCTTTAGTACCATACAGAGATGTCCTAGGGCCGATATACTGTATGCCTTTTTAGTTGATTGGTGATGAGCTGCTGGGCCGATCTTTACAACAGCTTTGTCCTAGGTAGGGCTGCTATGATTATTTGAATAAATCAAGTATTTCAATTTGAAAAAAAAGCATCGATCTGTATCCGATAGAGCGCCCATGAGAGCAGTGATGGGGGCTGTGTGCATGTGGGGGCGGGACAGCGGAGAGAGAGAAGCTGTCAAAGGTTTTGCAATTTATTTTTGTTGTTATTATTACAAAATAATATTTTAGGTCATTGTAGTTATTGTTTATAAGGACATGGAGTAAGTCTCTAGATAGAGGGAAGGCTTTGAGGACCAAACCCCAATGATTTAAATTGGAACCAATCGTAGTTTTTGCTTTTGATTTAGTTATTGTGGACTAGACAATATATTTTGTTAAAGTGCATGTAGCATTCAATACCACAAATGTTATACATTATTGGATTTACAGCAATACTTGCATTCTAAATGCAATAAAAAAAGTTTCTAAAAATTCAAGAGTGTTCTTGTGTTTACTTTACTTGCTATAAAACATGTTCCTGTCGCTGGCTGCGTGGGGCCGGTGGTCCCTTGTTCCCTGGGCAACGCACTTGCCGTTTTGGGTTGGGCTCTCTGGGTGGCTGGGGCCGTACTCTGACTCCCGCACACACTGGGAGACAAATATATTGTATGTACAAATACACATACATACTCACAAGTATACATACATATATATGTATGTAATAATACCACCATAACATTTGACAACCAAACAATTACACAAGGCGGCTCGGTAAAGAATCTGGGTATTATCTTCGACCCAACTCTCTCGTTTGAGTCACACATTAAGAGTGTTACTAAAACGGCCTTCTTTCATCTCCGTAATATCGCTAAAATTCGTTCCATTTTGTCCACTAGCGACGCTGAGGTCATTATTCATGCGTTCGTTACGTCTCGACTTGATTACTGTAACGTATTATTTTCGGGTCTCCCTATGTCTAGCATTAAAAGATTACAGTTGGTACAAAATGCGGCTGCTAGACTTCTGACAAGAACAAGAAAGTTTGATCATATTACGCCTATACTGGCTCACCTGCACTGGCTTCCTGTGCACTTAAGATGTGACTTTAAAGTTTTACTACTTACGTATAAAATACTACACGGTCTAGCTCCAGCCTATTTTGCTGATTGTATTGTACCATATGTCCCGGCAAGAAATCTGCGTTCAAAGAACTCCGGCTTATTAGTGATTCCCAGAGCCCAAAAAAAGTCTGCAGGCTATAGAGCGTTTTCTATTCGGGCTCCAGTACTACGGAATGCCCTTCCGGTAACAGTTAGAGATGCTACCTCAGTAGAAGCATTTAAGTCCCATCTTAAAACTCATTTGTATACTCTAGCCTTTAAATAGATCCCCTTTTTAGACCAGTTGATCTGCCGTTTCTTTTCTCTTATGCCCCCCTCTCGCTTGTGGAGGGGGGGGGACACAGGTCCGGTGGCCATGGATGAAGTGCTGGCTGTCCAGAGTCGGGACCCGGGGTGGACCGCTCGCCTCTGCATCGGTTGAGGACATCTCTGCGCTGCTGACCCGTCTCTGCTCGGGTTGGTTTCCTGCTGGCCCTACTATGGACTGGACTCTCACTATTGTGTTAGATCCACTATGGACTGGACTTTCACTAATATGTTAGATCCACTATGGACTGGACTTTCACAAAATTATGTCAGACCCACTCGACATCCATTGCTTTCAGTCTTACCCACATATGCGGTCCTCTCCAAGGTTTCTCATCGTTATTCACATCGACGTCCCACTGGGGTGAGTTTTCCTTGCCCTCATGTGGGCTCTGTACCGAGGATGTCGTTGTGGCTTGTGCAGCCCTTTGAGACACTTGTGATTTAGGGCTATATAAATAAACATTGATTGATAAACACAGACGTATATTCATTCATTAATACATACATACGCGCACACATTGGTACTTACCCACATACACAAATTCAGTATATACACCCACGTGCAAATTCACTGTATAAACATACATATACACATACTGTACATATACAAACACATATGCATACATAGTCATGCCTATAATCACGTGTCATCAAACATATTAACGTTGTTCCCCTAGGGGAAACTGGGTAAAAAAACAGCACACTGACAAAGCTTAACCTATTGTTACTATAACAATCTACAAGGTTAATACAGTTCACTGCTTTCTTCTCCTCCATTTATCTGATTTATTTTGTAATTTAAGTTATCATTACATATATGTATTGTTGCATTTGAAACAATTGTATTGTTGATAATAGCAGTAATTATTAATTATTATCAATCGTGCTATTTTTATTGGTATATGTAATGCTCCATTTGTAGTGCAATGATGTTCATTGTCATTTCTGTGTAATTAATATTTACTTCACTAACTGCTTCTTTGCTATCACTTTTTGTATCATATTTGTACATATCTTATTTGCTGTTCTGTTGTCTCTCTGTCTTATCTCCCTTTTGTCTTCGCGGTTTCCCCGTCTTCTTCTCTTTCTCTCCTTCTATACCCATTGGCTCTGGTCCGGCTGCGCCAAACAATAATATAAATCCATTTAATAAAGTCTGATACAAATAAGGCAACAAGAGACGTCCGTTGTGTCCTTGGGCAAGACACTTCACCCTTGCTCCTGATGGGTGCTGGTTAGCGCCTTGCACGGCAGCTCCCGCCATCAGTGTGTGTGAATGGGTGAATGTGGAAATAGTGTCAAAGCGCTTTGAGTACCTTGAAGGTAGAAAAGCGCTATACAAGTAAGTATCCCATACTTCTTTTGTAAAGTACATCTGTACAGCAAATATGGGTATCTACATCATCAATATGAATTGCTTGAGTAGCTGGACAAGGACAACAAAAATAAAAAATAACACTTCAGTTCTCTATCAAGTATTGGATAGGGACTCAAAATCGGACAGGATGCCATGAAATCAGATCGGGATCAAAGGCCAAAAATGTTGACTGGGACATCCCTAGTAACATTAATGTTGCTTAACTTTTTTTTTTCCACTTGTGATTTTTTGTCCCCCCACATGATTTTATATGAGGAACAGTTGTGAAATCCAAAGCTTACTGCACTGTATTTGCATGTTGCTCTCTGCTGGTTTGGAATGATCATAACACTGAGCCAATTTAAACCTGCCAGTTTGCGTCGTTTGCCATCAGATTCCAAAGGGAATATTTACAGGCAGTTTTCCCATGGTCACTCTTGAACAAGGCGGCTTGTTCTGGAGGTGTTGGAGGGAGGCGGACAGAGGCGCCTCAGTTAACACCAGGTACATGACCTATTTGCATGAAAGCCGCTCCTTCTCACAAGGGGCAAATTCAAACAAATGTAAAGCAGTGTTCCATATTATTTGCACTTGCTGTTTTAACGATACAATGGCTTTCTAACATGATAAAATAAGACAAATAACCAAACAGCTTGGACTTTTCTTAATTTTATTGTACTGTGTGACTTCAAAATGGAGTACAACATGGGTACACTTGTAAACTAGCTGAATAATCTCTATATCATATATAAACTTCAATAAAATAGTTCTTTAGTGGCAATTATGATGCATTAACTGCCTAAAAAATTCTTTAACACGTCTGGTGGTAAATGATAAATTAAAAACATACAAAAAGAGGCAGATAAACACATGCCATAATAACTCGCGTATGTTTGGTACCATTTGATCAATTTCTTAACAAGCGGCAGGCTACATAAAGCACCCGATTAATAAAACACATCTTAGGATATAATGTAACACAAAAAGGACTGGAATTAGCAATGAAAGCCAGCTGGTTGTTTATGCGGTTACTATTATATGTTTTTGATGCTACCAGTTGTTTAAAAATTGCGAGGAAAAACTTTAAAAAGTCACATGATTTTGCCATTACAGAGCTAGTGATATTGTTGCGTCAGGCGAGCAAGCAACAACAGGCTAGTTGGCAGTAAATATTTCTCATAACATGGGATTGTGTGCGAGCTTGTTTATTATTTTACTACAGAAGTGCCAAGAAGTTGTCGTGTTATTGAAAGAACATTTTGGCAATTTGTGATTGCCTGTCCAGCTATTTGGGATTGAGCGCTAACAAAGGGAAAGGGATTATATGAAGATGGGGAGCAGGAAGTGTTTGGCAAGAAGGATTCAAAGCTAACGAGGGTAGGCTTACGATCTACGAGCCACTGCAGATGTCTCAATGTGGAGCAGCGAAGTGGTGGTGGCGATGATGGTGATGGCATCCTTTATGCACTGGCCCGTCTCAGCTGCTGTTTACCAGTTGTCCAGGAAGTCGAACCCAGTCTTCATCATGTTGTTGCTGGGGTGGAACTGCAGGGAGGACACCAGGGAGCAAGATGAAACACTTCAACAAAACACTAAGGTAATGACAAACATGAATACAGTTGATATCAATATAATGCAGCCATGATCATGACAAATTGAATTGAAAAAGCACAAACGTCACGTAATGCAATTATTAGCAGAAAATGTTAAACTCCCAAGTACAGTGGAACCTCGACTTACAAACCTCGCTTTTTGTGAACTTTTACATTTACGAACCCTTACATTGAGCCAAATATGCTTCTGTTTGTAAACCACGTCTCTGTGTACAAACACTTCATTCATTCATTCATTCAATTTGTGTCCCACTGGCAGCCATTGTGTGCAGCAGAGCGCGGCCATTTTGAGGAGGCGGAGCCCTCCACGTCACTTGCTGGGCAGTACAGTACACTACTCGTCACTTCTCAGTACTTTAGCATGTGTGCTTCTTCCGTTTTTTTTGTCTTTAGACTAGTTGTCTATTTTGTTAACTCAATAAGAGTCCCCAAAAGACAACAGACCAGCATGAAAAGGAGGGAATCGCTGTGGAGTTTTAAAAAATGATTTGCGAGAAGTACAATTATGGTGCTCGCAAGTACAGAATTGAATAAGAATTGACAAAGCAGGCTTTGTCCTACAACAAATTTGAATTGTGATAAGACCGGACATCTCTGGACAAAGATGCCAAAGCCTACTTATATCACAGAGTAAGAGAAGGCACTCGTCTCTTTCAGCACACACACACACACACACACACACAAAGCACCACCCCATTCTCCCCGAGTCTGCCCGCTCTAGTCAGCTGCACATTTGCAGACAACAAGGGATAGTGGATTTTATATTGTGATGTTTACTATTGTAGCAAAAAAAGTTAAGGATTTTTGTGAGTTCTGATCGTTTGTGAGGGCAACAAAGGGACTCTTGAGCGTGTGCGTGTTGTCAGAGCAGCGCATACAAAGGACAGCAGCTTGTCGTCGTTTTTGCGTGTTTTTAAATTCTTTACATTGTTTCTTATGGTTAAATTAGCTTCAATATACGAACATTTCTATATACAAACCCTGTTCAAGAACCAATTAAGTTCATCTGGTTCCACTGTATTGTATTTTAATATGAACAATAGAGGCTGTGATGTCATTCATTGTAGCGACCAGCAGCGGATGCAATTAATTAAAAGGCCCAGCTAGTAGCAGTTTTCTGCCTGAACCGGCTACTATAAGTTGTATTCACCTGTCTGGCTCATTAACTACGCAAAGCTCGAAGTGGCGGGCCAGCAAACGTCTGTCATACTGTTCTGGACGGCATTTTGTCTTTCTCGAAGAAAAACGCCCCATGCTTGTGTTGTTTTAGGCTGTCGGAACCATTCAAATCACTAACAGCATAAAGGTTTCTTCAGGTTTCCTCGAGAGGCGAACAAGAAGGGTGAAAGTGTGCCAGATTTGACGAAAGACGGTGGGAGAAGTGGCACACACTCCAGTTCAAGGGAGCAGATCGAGTCGAAGAACGCACAAGTTTACAGTGATCACTTTGTTAAAGGTTTGCTTGAAATACTGTTAACGTTTAGTATTTCTCATTTAAGTATTATCTTGATATTATTTGTACTTTATCTTGTTTCAGAGTTTTTAAAATGCATTTTTGCTACGAGTGAGTCGTAAAGCACCAGCTCGGCAAGTCTAAATAAAAATAATCAAATGTGAGCAAAACCTAAAAGAGTTAAGCTGTTACCAAATGCAGTAATCATAAATGAATTTTTGTGCTATCTTATTTTCTTTCCTTACGATGTTTTGCATATTTGTAGACTGTCGCACTGATACTGGAGTTACTTTTAATCTCATTGTACCTGTGTATAGTGACAATAAAAAGTATTATATTCTATTCAGCACATACACAATGTTGACATCTAGAGTTGTATTTTAATAAAGACGGGGAAAACTTGTACTCGTAAAAGATGCCTACAACAGCAACAGCAACAAACATGGCAGTAAACGTGAAGTTAAATCATGAAGTGCAACCTTACCCGAGCAAAAAGGATGCATATTTTATCTGGTAGAGTCTAGATACCAATTTCCTTGACCCAGCCACACACTAAGAAGTTGTAGACCTCCATGCTTTTCCAAGTTTCCATCTATTTTTTCGCTTAGAATGGCGTTTGGAGCAAAATACTTTGATATGTTTTGGAACGCAACAGACAGATAATCTTTGGGATCACTCGACAAATCTTTCGATAATGTATAGGGAAAGATACTATTACATAGTTTGCATTTTTTTCTCGTAACTGCTTTTAGTGGTAAGAGCTAGGCCCCTTGCATTCTCTGATAGTGGCCCACCACTTCATTTACTTACATTCAAAAATTATGTGACCTAATAGAAACTATAAAATAGATTTAAGTTTCCGGTGGGGCCTTTTAACCAACATTTTTTAGCAACTTTAAATCGTAACTGTACTTTTTTTGGAATTTTGCCATCATTCTCAATCATGAGACAAGAACACATCTTATATGCTGTCTGGCCATCTGTGTAAAAACAAAACATGTACTATGGCTAATACTAATATTGATCATGATTTTTTGTTTTTCAGTCAGTACAGATTGGTGTCCTATCGCAGTGTTGAGCATTACAAACTCAAATGCATTTAGTGCTGAGTAGAAGCTAGCTTATCTCTTGTCGTAGGGGACGGCGTGGCTCGGTTAATAAAGCGGACGTACCAGCAACTTGAGGGTTCCTGGTTTGATCCCTGGCTTCTGCTATCCTAGTCACGTCCGTTGTGTCCTTGAGCCAGAAACTTCACCCTTGCTCCTGACGGGTCGTGGTTAGGGCCTTGCATGGCAGCTCCCACCATCAGTGTGTGGGTGTGGAAATAGTGTCAAAGCGCTTTATAGTATCTTGAAGGTATAAAAGCGCTATTTAAATATATAGCTTTTACGGCTAATACAGTAGCACACCGATGTGTTACTACGCTACAAAATAATCTTACAATAATCTTGCTAAAATTTGGTTATTCTACAGGTTACGGAGCATAAATGAAGTATTGTTGACGGTTTTTGAATACATTTTTAAAGTGATTTAGAGGGAGAATTGATTAGCTGCCTTGCTAGCCACCAAGAACAAGCCAATTTTTACATGTTAGAATGCAAAAAACAAAACAAAAACTTTTGTCTTCTTCTAACTCATAATGATTATCAATGATAGGCAAAATTCCCAAAAAAGTGCAGTCCCCCTTTTAACTTTTTAACAGCCCAAGCTTACGCTCAGGAACCTAAACGAGTCCTGGGTCATTTTTTTATTTTTTTGCTTAAGCGAGGGAGGTTGAAATTAGCGCGTCAATAACGATTATATCTCTTAAATTTGTATTTCTCTGCAAGAATTAACATTCTGCACTTGATTTTGAGATATTTGGTTGTGTGCACGTGAGTGTTAAGATGTTGTTAACCACCTGGGAAAAGGCGGGACTGCCGGGCGAGGGCTCCTTCTCCTTCTCGACGCTGCTGGAGAGAGTGGGGGACTTGGAAAGGATGTTGGAGGGGTACACCTCGTCCACAGTGTAGCCGACGACCGGCAGCGTGCTCTGAGATCGCTCCCAGCCCGCTACTGACGACAAGACGCTGACCGGAGGGGTGGGGCTCGGCGAGATGGAGATGGACGCTGGAGTTGCGCTCACAACTGCAGGGGCGGAGACAATAGCAGGAGGGTGCGGCGCTGGGGGTTTGGGTGCTCTCTCTTTGGTAGCCCTGGATGGAGCTGGAGGGTGGGGGTCAGCCATCGCCTCCTGCTCTTTGGAGGGGAAACACGTTTCCTGTTGACAAACACATTGAAGTTAAAGGCCTACTGAAACCCACTACTACCGACCACGCAGTCTGATAGTTTATAGATCAATGATGAAATCTTAACATTGCAACACATGCCAATACGGCCGGGTTAACTTATAAAGTGCAATTTTAAATTTCATGCTAAACTTCCGGTTGAAAACGTCTTTGGATGATGACGTATGCGAGTGACGTAACCAGTGAAACAGAAGTATCTGTACCCCATTGAATACAATACAAAATAGCTCTGCTTTCATCTCATAATTCCACAGTATTCTGGACATCTGTGTTGGTGAATCTTTTGCAATTTGTTTAATGAACAATGAAGACTGCAAAGAAGAAAGTTGTAGGTGGGATCGGTGTATTAGCGGCGGACTACAGCAACACAACCAGGAAGACTTTGACTCGGATAGCAGACGCGCTAGCCGACGCTAGCCACCGACCGCACGGATGATCGTGGTAAAGTCCTTCGTCCTTCCGTCGATCGCTGGAACGCAGGTGAGCACGGGTGTTGATGAGCAGATGAGGGCTGGCTGGCGTAGGTGGAGTGCTAATGTTTTTAATCATAGCTCTGAGGTCCCGTTACTAAGTTAGCTTCAATGGCGTCGTTAGCAACAGCATTTTTAAGCTTCGCCAAGCTGGAAAGCATTAACCGTGTATTTACATGTCCCTGGTTTAATAGTATTGTTGATCTTCTGTCGATCCTTCCAGTCAGGGATTTATTTATTTTGTTTCTATATGCAGTTAAGCATGATGCTATCACGTTAGCTCCGTAGCTAAGTTAGCTTCAATGGCGTCGTTAGCAACAGCATTTTTAAGCTTCGCCAGGCTGGAAAGCATTAACCGTGTATTTACATGTCCCTGGTTTAATAGTATTGTTGATCTTCTCTCTATCCTTCCAGTCAGGGATTTATTTATTTAGTTTCTATATGCAGTTAAGCACGATGCTATCCCGTTAGCTCCGTAGCTAAGTTAGCTTCAATGGCGTCGTTAACAACAGCATTTTTAAGCTTCGCCAGGCTGGAAAGCATTAACCGCGTATTTACATGTCCCTGGTTTAATAGTATTGTTGATCTTCTGTCTATCTTTCCAGTCAGGGATTTATTTATTTTGTTTCTACATGCAGTTAAGCACGATGCTATCACGTTAGCTCCGTAGCTAAAGTGTTTCGTCGATGTATTGTCGTGGAGATAAAAGTCACTGTGAATGTCCATTTCGCGTTCTCGACTCTCATTTTCAAGAGGATATAGTATCCGAGGTGGTTTAAAATACAAATCCGTGATCCACAATAGAAAAACGAGAGAGTGTGGAATCCAATGAGCCAGCTTGTACCTAAGTTACGGTCAGAGCGAAATCCACGAATCTTTCATCCTAGCTCAAATTAATGGGGTAATCGTCGCTTTTTCGGTCCGAATCTCTCTCGCTGCTGGTGTAAACAATAGGAAAATATGAGCAGTCCTTCCTCCGGTGTCGTCACGCTACTTCCGGTAGGGGCAAGGCTTTTTTTTTTATCAGAAACCAAAAGTTGCGAACTTTATCGTCGTCGTTCTATACTAAATCCTTTCAGCAAACACATGGCAATATCGCGAAATGATCAAGTATGACACAGAATGGATCTGCTATCCCCGTTTAAATAAAAAAAATTCATTTCAGTAGGCCTTTAAGCCAAGTGAAATAAAATACGTGTGGTCGTGACTAAAGACCCACCTGGCGCAGATACGAGGGCAGTGGCTTCTCTCCTTTCTCCAAGGATTTGATCTGACTGGGGGTAAGCGACTGGAAGTCAGCTTGCTCCCCCTCCAACCTGGACCTCTCTGCGCTGATCTTCCAGAAAGCAGACTCCTCCTCAGGCCTCCTGCTCTCACTGACCGACACCTAGACAGACACAATAAGATAATACTTTGAATTGCTCAAAAGACACAGACCATTACTGCTGCTTTGCTTACATTACAGTATGATGTCTAAGGTCATACAATGAAGAATACGACAATCACTACCTTTGTTCCGGCCGTACACTTGCCAATCTGACTGGAGTGAGGGTTTTTTGCCGTTTTCGGGTCCCCCTGGGAGACTGACACGGCCTGGTCAGCAGTGCCTGACGTCAAGCTGAATTCCAACTGGCTCTAAAAACAAAAAAAGTGACGAGGGTAAACTTTCTATTACAGCATGCAAACACTAGTTAAATAATGCAAGTAAAAAAACAAGAGGCTAATGTATCCTAAAGTCACATATGTGATTAATGTTTACCTTGGTTTCCCATGAGAAAGGAGCGGAATGTTCATCCTGCCATGTAATATCCTGAAGACACAAGCACGAGAACACTTTATGTTTGGCAATAGCATTTAATAAATCAATCAAATCCTGACTACTGTTAAGTAAACAATGTGTTAACCAAGAAGTTAAAGGGGAGCTAGCTTGCATATTTTCATTGGTACGTTGGCCTGCGATAAGATGGCGACTTGTCCAGGGTGTACACTGCCTTCCCACCGCGTGCAGCTGGGATAGGCTCTAGTCTCCACGTGACCCCGAAAGGGACAAGCAGTATAAAAAAAAGGATGGATGGACGCTCTGGGAACGTGGCTAGCAGTCAGCAACGCAGCTAGCAAGTTGCTGTCACCAAGCTCTTAAACATTTAGTTTACACTGTCAGACCGTTAAACCCACCTCTTCCCCGAAATGGACAATTTTCTGGCCTGTCTGCATGAGCAGTTTGGGGTAACAGACCACCTCTTCTCGGTGTACTCTGTGCATCGCATATCGGCTCTGGATGTGGGGATCCATGATACTGTTGTCAATGGCGCTGTCTTGTTCCTGGGGCGACATTTTGTCCCACATCGAACCGTGCTTGCTTTTGATTGTCTCCCTCTCCTGCATTATCTTACTGGCCATGGAGTTGATGGATGAAAAGTATTGAAATTTTTTGTCCTCCATAGTGTGGGCTTCCAGCCCCGCCATGGTCGCGGCGGCCATTTTGGATTGCTTCCAGATGTTTTATGTTGTGGGAAGGCGATGACAAGGCGGGGCGTGTGAGATTTAATGACCTTGTCGGTCGGTAATGTATTTGTGTCAAGTTGTATTTTGTAGTGGTGAAATTTTAAAATCTAACCGTTTTAACAGTGTCTATAGCTTATATTAAGGTTTTAATTTGCTCACTGTTAACCTACATTTTCTTTAATCGTCCGTGTCCGTGGGTGGTAAGTCCGATTTACGAGTGTAAGGGAACGCAACATTTGGCATCGGGAACGTGACGTGTCTTTCCTGTTAAACCGGAAGAGACTCAAGCTTGTCTGTGAGCTGGTAAAACGTCAATTTCAGCCACATTGATTTAAAAAAAAGCAGACAACGTAAGTAACCGCACAATAAACAAAATAACTGCAATATGATGTTTGTTCGACGTTTTTATGCTTGCTAGTGATGTTTACTTGTTAGCTAACTGTCGTCCACTAAGTTTTCTTACGTTTGACACATTAACTGAAAATAAATGTAATATTGTACCTGTGCCCGTGCCTTACAGAATGGTGACAGACGTACAGTTGGCCATATTTGCTAACATGCTCGGCGTGTCGCTGTTCTTGCTGGTTGTCTTGTACCACTACGTGGCCGTCAACAACCCCAAAAAGCAAGACTAGCCCAGGACATGGAGAGGTGAGAGCAGCCACATGAATAATTCACGTTTTTGTTGTAAATGAGTGTAACGCTCACTAGAGGGAAAACCTGTTTGGCATTGAACATAAAATCAACCATTTCAAATCTTTGATCAACGTCTACTTTAATCAAACATTATTTATTTTTAAAAGTCCATATTGGTGGTGCATAGAAGTAATTGTCATATTTGTGGCCCAATCAGTAAAAAACAATCCTATTCAGTTTCCAAATCTAATCGAATCAATGGTGTTTTTCCTCCTCTACAGATGTTGGAATCACCACCACCCAGGAAAAGAATACATTCCCTCTCCTTAAAATGATTTCCTAAAGATTGTGCAGTAGTTTCTTTTCTAAATAAAATATGCAAATTGTGCAATAGTTTCTTTTCTAAATAAAATATGCAAACACGCGCTATTTTGACAAGTGATTTGTGTACGAGTTGCAGTACTGCCATAGAAGACCATACAAAACATTAAAAATAACGACCCAAAGTTTGCCTTTACAAAATATTTTTATGGAATATTAAACACTTATGGTCCACAGGGCAATTATACTTAGTCGTGTTTGTACTCAACCGTGAAACATCTTCACATTTAGTCACAAGACAAAAAGTGACTTTAAATTCATAAATAAATGAAATAAATAAAATAAAATATGCAAACATGCGCTATTGTGACATATAAGTAATTTGTGTACGCGTGCCATACAAGACCACACAAAACATTAAAAATGACGACCCAAAGTTGGCCTTTACAAAATATTTTTATGGAATAATAAACACTTATGGTCCACAGGGCAATTATACTTAGTTGTGTTTGTACTCAACCGTGAAACATCTTCACATTTAGTCACAAGACAAAAAGTGACTTTAAATTCATAACAAACGTATTGGCAACAAAACACACAACCTGGAGAATAATAAGATACACCAGTGAGGTGGACAAGGTGCTATGGTGCTCATCAGTCAGAAGAAATAGAATGCAGGAGGGGTAATGTAGATATGAGGGTGTCAGTTTTGTATTTTGGGAGGTGAAGCAGCCGAACAGAAAACAACCGCAACAACAAGATAGTATTGTCTTGCTGCTTGCTCATGTTCTCTTTAGTGAAGGCACTTAAACCTCTAGCAACAAGAAGTGCATGCCTGAAGAACATTTATTGAATACAAATAATGTACTATACATTAATCCCACGGGCCACTTCATAAGCACAATTTAATGTTGAAATGTTTCAAAAAATGTGTCTTTCATACATCCCGTTGAATTGCACAGGTATACCCCATTGAAGACGTCACAGGGTTGCTATTTCACAACATGGGTGTTGGCTGTGGTCCTCATGGGGGCTTTGCAGGTCTGTGGCTTGGCTCGCTCTTCATCATCTGAATAATTGTTTTTCCAAAACAAATAATTTCAAACCCAATTTATGCAGATGAATTGTGGGAGTTAAAAGGCACAGTACAATACATTTTTTGCCAGCCATCACGTTAAACTATTAGCTTGTAGCTTTATGTATAATAAAATGAAACTGTACCTTGGAGGATTACATTTGAGCGAGTCTTGCTGTGGCTTTCAGATGACCCTGTCTTACGGTTGGAGACCTTGCCCACGCGTGGCTGCAGCTCACACCTTTAAAGGCGACACATTATTGTGTATTGAGTGACTACACGTGCGTACAAAGATGTCTAAACTATTATCAAGTAGTGCTGTCAAAAAAAACGAGTTAACTCGTGATTAATCACAAAAATATCGCTTTGACCATGTAAAAATGCAGATTAATCACAATTTATTTTGACCGCACATGCTCTTCACCTTGACTGCGTATGGTTACCTGAAAAGTGGCGTGGGTTGTTGTATGGTGATACGGTCATTGCATACACCAGTGCAAATATGAGTAAGGGGGCTTGTTTGCCCAATGGCAAATTTTGCTTCACAATACACAGAGGCAGGATTTAAAATAAATAAATGTTAGACATTTTTGATCAAACAAATGATGTGCATTCAACTAAAACATAAAAAAAATTAATGTATGACATTCTGACAACTAAATTGCGTTTGTGTAAGTATTGGCTTTTTTAAAGTTAGTTTAAATTATGCAAGCAATTAATACAATGCGAATAATCACGATTAATCAAAAGTATCACCACTCGGAAATAAAAAAATACATCCATTAATTGACAGCACAAGTTTTTGTCACTACAAGCCTGTGAGTGCTTATCGATGGGAAGGACATTCTGCTCGTAAGAGTGAGATGTGCTTTCATGTTAGTTTCCAAAGTGTCCAATAAGACCAGAAAAATTCTCCATGTTCCACGAGTCTTTTATTATTTTTTTAAGACATCTAGAGGGGTGTATATACTCCCCAAATATAGCGACAAAGTCTGTTGGAAACACAAATTACCGGCTACCTTTATTCTCTGGCAGATCAGTGCATATGAGGCGTGCTAAGTGGTATGCCACAATTAAATGAGTGTTTGGGAGACACTGCATTAATTAGTAAACAATTTGTATTAAAAAGCTGACTATGAGATAAAATGTTGGACTCACTTTGTCAATGTGACAGAGGCCAGGATGTGCTCGGGCCCCCAGTCTTTAGTGGTCTGTAATAGATGGGGAAAAATCAGTAAGAACTCACTAGAAACAAGACAGTGCATAGTTGGCGAAGGAAGCACACCCCCATGGCACGATGGCTCGGGTTGGGGTTAGAATTTCGTCCCCCTCGTCCCCCTCCGCTGGGGCGTGCGGCAAAAGGTGTTTTGGCCCAGGCGGCCGTAGCGGGCGCGCCTGCCTTAAAGTCTGGACATCGCAGGCCTGCGAAGCACACAAGTGGAACATACAAAGCAAGGATGGGTGATAAAGGAAAGACTACGAGAGGCAACAAATGTTTCACAAACACATTAGTCTTTATTTAAGAGCGTCAGGAAAAAGGCACAACTGTCATACGATATCTGCTCCCATTTGATACCAGCAATCAAAATTCAGTGAGAAAACACTTTTTGAAGTGTGTTTTTTAAAATGTAGTGTCATTTTCATGCTTGTTATCCAGCGTTTAAAAAAGCCAGACCGTGGTAGCTACGGAGTCTGTCTGCAAAAAAATGAGCCTTTTAATCCAAATACAAAACACACATTCAACAGTAGACACCCAAGTAAAACCACCAATGACAACACGACATTGAGGCAACGTTGAAACATTACTCGACTAACAGTGCAAATGAAATCTGCGGTTCTGAAACAGAAACAGCATCACAACTCCATGATGCATCTTGTAAGGACCACAAGCTAAAGCAATCACATTGAAACCAGAGAGAATATACAAATGAACCAGTTACAGAAACCAATTTCTTTAGCCAAGCTTTTTGAAACCAAATGTGCATGTTGACAACATTGGAACCAAAACCACTGGAATGACAAAGCTTCAAAACAATTCCTGATGTTGGTGTTAAATATATTTTAAACATTCAGGAAATGGAGGCACAATGTAACTGCTGAAAACTATTAATACTGTAATACTGTATACATTTTATTAAAATTGAACACCTCTGACAGTGTCGTTCAAAACTGATAACTACTGTATTATCTTTTGTAAAGGCAGATTTTTAAAATCATTATGCATGTGTGCCTAATAAACTGACTAGTCTATGGTAATTTCAATGTAGCATTTAAAAGACAACAGCTGCTTTGCTATAAAAGCTTGTATTGATTGTCATGTGCTAGTTAGCTACTAATAAAGAACATGGTTATTGTCCTATTACAGTGGTTCTTAACCTTGTTGGAGGTACCGAACCCTACCAGTTTCATATGCACATTCACGAACCCTTCTTTAGTGAAAAATAAAAAAAATATTTTTTCAAATTCAAGACAAAGTTATGATTTTTTTACTGGTGCACAAAATGAACCGTGCATGAACATCACTTTGTTCAAAGAACAAAACCAACACAGTGAATGAACTCACAACAAATTACACACCTGCAAATCAGTTTGACTTCTGCTGTTGCCGTATCCATAATATGCCGATAGAGAGAAGTTTTTATGTACACGATGAGTTGGGTGTGTCTTGACCTCCGCGACGGAGGCTCCACCGAACCCCGAGGCCGACTCACCGAACCCCGAGGGTTCGATCGAACCCAGGTTAAGAACCACTGTCCTATTACAATAGTAGAACTAGGGGTGTCCCGATACAACTTTATTAGAGCCTTTATTGGCCGAGACCGATATATTATCCAACAAAATATTAACAAGAATCATACACTTATTATTTTGTAGTGTGGAATGTTAGAAAATGTTCGATAAAGTGAAATTACTAAAACAGAGAACAATGGTAGGTATAAAAATACTAACTTATTATTGAACATATGAAATGGACTTAAGCTGTTATGATGCAGAAAATTAAATGATGCAGACACATTTGTTACTGGATACTTTCTAGTACACTTCTGTTTTGGAGACTTGTGTAAGCAATAGAGGTGGGAATCTTCGGGCCCCTCATAATATGATTGTGATTCAGGGGCTATGATTTGATTATGAATCCATTTATTTATATCAGGGGTGTCCAAAGTGCGGCCAGGGGGCCATTTGCGGCCCACAGCTAATTGTTTACCAGCCCGCCACACATTCTGGAAATACTATTGTAAAAATAAAAAAGAACATTAAAAAAGTGTAATGAGGTGAAATCTAATGAGACAAAGTTGCAATTTTGACACAAAAGCTGCCATGCAGGCTGTTTTTCTTTTGTCTTTCTTAATTTGTCTTTTTTTGCCATTGCTCAAAAAAAAAAAAAAAAAATCCATGTTATAATGAATTATTTTCAGGGCTCCAATTACTTAAAATATTTCACTTTAAAATGTTTTATGTGGCAAATATTGCATATATTGTGTAGTAGCCATATAAAATCATCAAAGTTTTCCTTGACAAAAGCGCATAAAACAAACAAAATAGTTCCAGCATAAAATCGACAGATATATCTGAAGTTGATCTCGTAGCTTAAGTGTTGAAAGTAAAAGAAAAACCTAATAAAAATGTATCACTTTATGAGTGGGGCACCTTTTGGATCCCAAATATATTTAGTGATTTTTTATTTATTTTCACTGTGATTACTCAAAAATATGAAATAATTAAAATCAATGGTGTCCTGCATTATTGATCTTTTAGGGCTCTAATTACTAAATACTGCATATTTCAGTTGGCTCTAATTACTAAATACTGCATATTTCAGTTTCACTATAAAAAACTAAGTTGTTTTTGACAGAAAAGCCATAAAAGATTTTTTTTAATTTGTATTACTTTATATCAACTTGAAGTTGATAGAGATTTACTGTAAGCGATAATTTAAAAAAAATAAAAATCTGACTTATTTTTAACATTTTAATGACTGAGACCCTTTATGGTCCCCGGGACCCCTAAAGGTAAAATAAATAAAAAATGCATATATTTTGTTATGGTTTGAAAATGAAAAATATCAAAATGGCCCCCACATGCTTTAATTTTTCCGTGTGCGGCCCTCAGTGGAAAAAGTTTGGACACCCCTGATTTATACATACCGTACTGTATATAATTATTAAATTGTATATTATTATACTGTTAATATATCATATTATATATCCTCAACGTTTTACATTTAATTATTATTAATAATAATTTGTCTACAAGGCTCCTCCTTAGGCTACTGACGTATGCAAGCAATGCGTAATTTTCGGTTTTTGGATGTTAGTGCACAGCTGTGCGCACAAATGTATATGTATGGAAGACTAGATACGCGAGAACTGTACTAGCCTGCGAAGTGAAAACATAAATAAAAGACCCCACTTGGCAAACAGACATCCTTGATTTAAGTTGGTAGGCCTTCTAAAACCAAAGAATGTTCAGACACTTTGGCCCCAGTCGCCATAAACATGCGGCTTAAAGACGTGTGTTGTCTCTGTGCTCATTCATATCTGTGGCTGTCAGACGTGTTGCCATAATGTGTGGATATATAATTGTCTCTTCTGACTTAATAAGCCATCTGCTAATTTCCTCTTCTTCGCTGGTTACTCTGTTGTAACGCAGTTCCTATTATCCTACTGTTGAGGTGTACAAAGCATTTATTATTTTTTTATTTCCCTAATTCACATTTAAACAAACTAGTTTAGTGCCATGGCTAGCATAGCTTATTCTCTCCTCCGTGTGTGTCCGTACTAACCCCACAAACTTTAAAAGAATGTGAGCTAATGGTTCTCCCATGGTTAATCCCAAACCTACAATGAATGCTTAGAAAACACTAGCATTAATGCTGCATTTTAGAACTGTCTGTATTACTTTATTTAACATATGTAAATTGATTTTTAGACATTTTTCTATCGATTCATGAATCACCCACGTTCTAATCGTGATGCATCTGAGAATCAATCATTTTTCCACCTGTAATTACTTGATACTTGTTAACTGTTTTGGACTGCAATAGTATTCAGTTAAGGACACCTACTGTATGTCTCGCTTGTGTGCTATTGTGTGCTTGGCTGTCGTGTAGCTGCTAGCCTATAGTAGTCTATAGCCTAAAATATTTACATTTGGTAACTGACTTGACTAAACAAGAAAAGAGCAACCTTGTGTGTTTACTGGAGGACATTTAGATGTTGAACACGCCGCAGGACTGCTTGAATCTGAGATTTTAGATGCAAGCTGTTTGTTTTTTTTCGCGACATCGCATCGATATTAATATCAGATCCAGACACCCCTGAGTGAAAAAATATAGTAGATCAACCGCCTTTTTGCATTGTTGCATTCAGTAAGCTGTAATAAAAGTGGTTTGATGGCAATGTATCCAGCAGAGGATGCTGTCTGACAAGTCAATTCCCTCAACGTTTATAAGCAGGAAGATGTGATATTACATAACTGCATGTTTTGTAAGTACAACACTATTTGCTGAATTTAAAATGTGTTTAATAAGTGTAAAAGTCATATTCTTGTGGTTAGAGTATTAAAAGAGGTAAGGGTGCATCATTTCGACTTTTGCGGGTGGTCTTGGAAAGTACCCCCTGCAAATAGCGGTGATCTACTGAAGTTAGCACCATTAATGGATTGCTTGCATTCAAGTACACACACACACACACACACACACACACACACACACACACACACACACACACACACACACACACACACACACACACACACATGTGCATTGGTTCCCGATAAAATTAAAACAACCCTAAGACAGGTCAGTCCTGCTTCTCCCCAGCATGGGCATCAGCAGCAGGCAGTGGTGCCGCCTGGAGGAGCCGCGGGCTAAACTTGGAGAGCAGCCTGGAGCGAGGGAGTGCCTGTAAGGAGGGGAGGAGGGCGGACAGGCTGGTGGGCTGGAGGGAGTACACACCTGCCATACTGATTGAGGCCGGGAGAGGACAGGAGCCCGCTACGCACGCCGACAATGAAGACGAGGAGGAGGAAGGGGGTGAGGAAGGTGGAGGATGAGCGAGGGTGGGTGTGTGACTGTTGCTTGGGGAACACAGGACAGCACGTTGGTGAGGCGGGCGTCGCTTTTCTGGAGGTTTAGCATCTACGGAGATAGATACACCTGCTAAGAAACATGCGGGACTCATAGTTGAGGGTGGCGTGGTCATGCTTGTAAGGATTATTCACGCAACAGCAGAAGAGACAAACGGCGACTCACCCCGCACAGACCCGTGGGACTTGTGGCTGCCATGCCCGCTGTGGCTCTGAGTGTTCGCCCTTGGTGGTGGGCACCTGAAAGTAAAGCTGGGCGAGTTGTGCATCTTCGGGGAGGGCGTCAGGCTGCTGCTGCTCTGGCTGTTGCAGCGAACGCGACTGAAGGTGCCCTCGGGTGTCGAGCAGCTCAGACCGCTGACCGCCATCACCAACACAGAAGTGAAAAAATGTCCTAAAACGCACGCAGTTTTTTTGGGGGGTCAACTCACTTGTTGAAGGTCTTTGGCGGAGACACTTTACTGTTAGGGTTCGTCTTTGGCGCCGGTTGGGAAGGTGGGTTGGCGGTCTGGACATTGGTGCTGCGGACATGCCTTAGGACCCACGCCCGCAGGTTACCGAGGCAGCTGTGCTCAGACAGAACCAGACGCGGCCACGGGTTGCACTCGGCCATGTCCAACGCCGAGATCGCCACAGCGCGTCCCACCTGGTACCATCGACCAGTTTTCAGACCTCTTACCCGCCTCAAAGCATGCAAACTTCAACAAAATGAAAACTATTCTGACCTGTTCGAATATTTCTGGCGTGTATTTGGGAGGGAATGTGGGCGTGGGCGGGGGCGTGGCCCTCCCGTTGTCATGGCAAGCTGCTGGGATGGCGGTCAGAGCTTTCCCTGTGTTGTAGTTGCACTCCAAGGTGTAGCTAGTGGCGAGCAAAAAAACATAATGAGTGATTTAATGATGAGCTTGTGTCCAGTGACCGCCTCTCACCTGTGAAGAAGTCCGATGGCTTTGTGGACGGCCACTCGCCCGCTGCCTTCCTTCGACTGACCGTCACGTTTGTCCCGTGCGTACATGTTTTTCTCCGAAAAGTTGCAACCAACAAAGTCAAAATGCGGCGAATTGATGGCGATCAGCTTTGGGTACAACATGTTCTCCACCTAGACGCACAGGAAGCATAAGTTTCACTTCCTCCTTCCGAAGAACCGCCCCCATTGGTAACAGCGCTACTGCATACAAACGTGACTTCACCTGCTGACTCTCGTCAGGAAGATTGTTTCCATACATGAAGCAGCCCCGCTTGGAGGCGTGGCCGTGCAAGTCCACATAGTAGGCCACGCCCCCCTGCTCCGGTGGAATTAATTCCTGCTCCTCCTCGTCCTGTGGCTGCAGTCGCGCCAGTCGTTCTAGTGGCGGCACGGCGACCGTCTCAGAAGAGCCGGACAAGCTGCCGAGGTCTTCCTTCGTTACCTCATCTTTGGCCGCCCAACTGTTTTCCTCCGTTGCCATGGCGACCTCAGGCTGGGCCGCATTCGCGTCCTTCTCTGTGTTGCGCTGGTTCAGGCTGACTTCCAAGGCGGTGAGAGGAGGAGTTTGGGACTGGACGGCAACCTCGCTCTGGAAGGGCGGGTCCTGGCCAGTGGGGGCGATGGACTGTGTGCTGTACACACGGTTGTGTACGTGATGGTACAGCAGCAGCGTTTTGGCGGCGTAGATAGACGGGTGCAGCTCAGGGCTGGGATTCAAGTACTGTCTGTTCAGGTTCACACCTCGAGAGTCCGTCCTACACATTAGGAGCAAAAAATGTGCACACTCTTAAACATTTTATGCGAACAGTGGCCTCTGCTCTAATAGATGCTGTGCCTCAAATAATGTCTGTCCGCTTAACTAAATTCACTTTTTCACTTTTATAAAAACCAGCATAATCTCTTAATTAATTAAAAAAAAAAAAGTAATTATTATATAATTAATAATTATATTAAAAACATTTTTTTTGTAGAATTATCACTTTTGTCATTTTTTATGACAATCTTTTCTCCTATCAAATTGCATAATTGTATACTTGTAAAATTAGTTAGTGTAAAATTAAAATTGCCTGGTATTTAAAAAAAAAAAATCTAAAATAACCACAGTATACATTTTTGTGGGGTGTAAACTCAACTTTTTTCAATTTTGTTTTGAGCTGATGTGTGTTTGGAACTGGGGGTGGGGTTAGGGTTGGAACAATCTTTTAATAATCCTGGCTTTTTTTCCAGGCAAAACAATCTACTTTTCATAAAAAAGTTGTGTTGAAAGTACGGCTTTGTCGTAAAATTCCAAAACATGCTAATTTTTCTGTTATATTATGACTTCCATCCATCCGTTTTCTACCGCTTGTCCTATCTCAGCTGCATTCGGGCGGAAGGCGGTACACCCTGGACAAGTTGCCACCTCATCACAGGGCCATTCTTGTGAAATAAAAATAAACTTGCACCCTTTTGACTAACAAAATATGGCAACTTTTTGGTAAGATTAGGACTCCAGACTGACCTGTAGTGTCCTCTCATGACACCGTCGGGGTTGAGCATGGGGATGAGCTTGAAAACAAACATGTTACGCAGCGCGTGGGCTCGCGGGTCGTCTTTCCGTAGGATGAAGCTGAGGAAGCCGTTGAAGACAAACGAGGCGGGGGTTTCACCCGGGTGCACGCGACTGCTCAGGAAGAACACCTGCAAAGGCGCCATGTCCCGTTATAGTACTCTCTTTGGCTGACACCGTAGGAAAATGTGTGAAGATTTACTTTTTTTTCAGCAAAGTGATGAGGCCGCGGGGAGTCGGCATCTGGGAACAGCTGAGGCAGACGAGGCTCTCGCTCGTCCTGCATCCCGCTGCAGTTGGTCACAGTGAGCAGGTCCACCCTGTTGCCATCCAGGGAGCGGCACAGCAACTCCCTGTGATAGTACACGTTGTCGGCGGGGCTGAGGGTGATAGCCAGTCCAGTAATCAGGGCGACGATGGCGGCTAACAACCAAACCCCTGCGCTTGCGGTCATCTTACCTACTGGGGCAGAGCTCAGTGGTGTTCTGGCAGCTTGTATCCAAATGCTGCAGCATCTCCTGGCACTCTGTGTACGAGAACGGGAAGCAGAAGGAGAAGAAAGTGGTGGCTCCTCGCACATCCGGCAGCCGGTGCGCGAAGGATAGCATGAACTGGTTACGGACAATCTGAGAAGCAAAAATATGTTAGAACACAGTGCAGGCCAAAGTATTGGTGGAGCCACTGAACGTTTGCATACCTCAGTGGTCGGTCTGTCGCGGACCCTCTCCCACCTGTTCTTACCAGGTAAAGTGCGTACCAGGGGAGCCATGCCTTGACTGTAGAGCTTCCTCTGATTGTTCATGTTCATCACGTTGATCTTCAGCAGCTTGCCAGGTGCAATACCTTGCACGCTGAAGTAAAACCAGGACCTGAAACGCAAAAAAATGTTTAGATCATTTGCTCATTTTTTTACAGAGCCCCTAAAGGGACATGGATGTTTTGCGAGATCTCGCAAAAAGTTTTTTTCCTATGTCAGTGAACCGGAAGTGAAACAGACACAGCGATGGTGGAGCGGGAGCCTACCCATCATCTGTGCTCTGTTGTGGGACCATAATACGATTTGATGTATTTATATGTTAGTTAGGCCAATACTAAAATATAAATCAAACTTCTCCCATGGATGATGGGTAGGCTCCGCCATCGCTTTGTCTGTTTCACTTCTGGGACGCTACAAAATACACCCCCGCTACCACCAAACCCCGCCCCCCCCCCACACACACACCTTGTAGCCTCCCGGAAGAGTTAGTGCTGCAAAGGATTCTGGGTATTTGTTCTGTTGTGTTTATGTTGTGTTACGGTGCGGATGTTTTCCCGAAATGTGTTTGTCATTCTTGTTTGGTGTGGGTTCACAGTGTGGCGTATATTTATAACAATGTTAAAGTTGTTTATACCGCTACCCTCAGTGTAACCTGTATCGCTATTGATCAAGTATGCATTGCATTCGCTTGTGTGTGCGTGCAGAAGCCGCACATATTTTGTAACTGTGCCAGCGCTCGTTGGACTGGATGAAAAGCGGACGTGACGATTTTAAGGAGGGGCACTGAAATTTGGGAGTCTCCCGGGAGGGTTGGCAAGTATGAGAATTAGAGGTGAATGCAGTGCTACCGCGGCACCGCCGCTGTATATAACCGACGGGCCAGCTCTAGTGTTAACTTGATATCGCCTCAAGGGCCAAGTGAAATTACACGGCGGGCCAAATTTGATACCCATGCTTTAGGGGCTCTGTATTTAGTTGCTGAACAGTACAACCTTTCTTTACAAATTGTTGCTTGTTCCCACTCAAAATATTTTTTTTCCTTTGTGAAATGACTTGTCTATATAAAATGATGGTTTTATTCTTGTGAAATACTATGAATAGTTACACCCTGATATTATTATTGGATAATCACAATTTAGTAAGAAGTTGTAAGAAAAATATGTTTGGGCTACAGTTTATGATTGGGGGTGTTTAAGACTGTGTTGGTATTGACTCACCAAACATCACACGAATATGAAATCATTCAGTTTATTAGAGAAATGGTTGTTTAGCTCTCTGGTTAAAGACACCAGTTAGTTAGTAATATACAGTATATGTAAATATTGTGTTAGAAACAATTAATCAGGGTTGAGCTGGGATTTGGGACTGGAGTTACCCCTGACTCAAAAAACTACCCAACACCGATCCTAACCCACCTCCATTTGGACCACCAAACAAACTCAAATAATGAAACCAACCATCTTTTACAGAGAAGATCTGTATACTGTAGCTCAGTGGTTAAAGATGCAGGTTCTTGGTGTAAGAGTCCTGGGGTTTTGTGATTAATTACATGTGTTTACTTTCAGTATGGCCGTGTGTTGTACAAAAGAATCAAATAGTGTTCATCACCTGTTGCCGTTCTCGTGTTCTGTGCCACCACAGTCCGGCTGCGTCCAAACGTTGAATTCAAAGTCCGGGATGTTTGGTGCCGACGCGGACCCCCCAGGGGTAGCCACGGTGGTGGCATCAGGAGTGGGGCTGGGAGTGGTCTTGGTCACCCTCTCCACACGGGCCAGGTTGCCCGAGTCAAACTTGGAGCTGAAGACGATACTGCCGAAGCGAACCTCCATGGCAATGGCTCCTCTTTGTCACCCCCACCCTGCCTTTAGAGGGGCTTACTCAGTGTTACGCTGTGGCGTCTCATAGACCCTACATGAACACAACGGCATGAGGAAAGGTCAGAGGTCACAGCACACCTGAACACTCAGCTGCAGAACACAGACAACATCGACCCACTGACGAACAACAACCAAACGGTACAATTTCACATTTTTATCAATACATTTTCTGAGCTGTCAATCATCACACATATATAAATGCAACGTGCGTGACCGATCATGTTTACATAGTTGGCCCACAGGAAACAACAATGGCAGTACAAACAGCTGACCCAGAAAACAGGCGCAGACATCCGCTTCTTTGTCACATCCACCGGACTGGAGGCTCGGTTTAGAAAGGAATAATCAAAATAATCTACATCGATGCTTCCTGCGATGATGGTTTGTTGAGTTTACATGACGTCACTGTTAACAGGCGTACAGTTAGCGTTCGCTGTTCGGAAAAGGGACAACAATGTACGTCCTGTCCTCGTCACATCGCTGCTGGGTTGAAGAGCAAATAATTCCTCAATTCGACGACCAATTGTGCGTTTTCACGATTGTGCCGTCAATCTCTACCAATCGATATCCGTGTGTTTGTTGTCGTCGTCCTTGTTTTAACTCTTCACTTGGTCGCGCCTCCTGCCGCGTTCACGGACGTCCTGTAAAAAGCACGACTCTGCGCTGTGGCGTTCGGACGCACAAATACTCAAAGGGGTACCGATCGTCGAACGCATTTTAAATGTGTGTCCTTACCTTTGTCCTATCCGGAGACAGAATGGAGAGACGTCTCCTGTCAAGAAGCCTACATTTACACAGCTCGGCGTGATGTGGTGTCGTACGCTTATGATTCACAAACGCTACATGTCAAAAAACGTCATTTTGTCGCGCGCAGGCCTGCACGTACAACAGGGCATGCTAGTTACCATAGCAACAAGGTGATGCTTTACAACGCACCCTCGCCCCTATTGATGAACGTTTCAACAGTCATTAGTTCATCGAACACATTTACAATGCATGGAGACTGAAGTCAATTTCAATTATTTTTATATGAACACTAAGGCTGTGGATTTTCAATTCAATTGTTTTTGCAGCTCTTAAAATATGAATATAATTGTTTTCTCAGTTAAAATTGCGTCTTGGAATATCAGGCTTTTTTGGGTGAAATGATGTCTAGTCTAGCAATATTATATCGACTTTTCATAATGTCATATTTTAGTCAAATAATGAAATGCATCTTGAATTTAAAAGGCTTACATCTTTTTGGGTGGGAAACTACTCTTTTTCTGTGAATATTATCAGGCATTTTTGAAGGAAACTGCATCTATTGTGACATCCGTTGTCTCTTTTTTGTCAAATAAATAAAATAAAAAATATAATAAAAAATTGAAATAAAAAAAAAGTGGATGTGACCGGAGGTGGCAGTTGGGTGCCTGCTCATGTAGGAGTTGTGGGGATACCGAAGTAAACATGGAGATGAACCACAGTGAAGAACATAATTAAGATAGAACACAATAAAAAGTAGCAAGATAATTAGAATAAGTAAACAAAAGGTAGGGAGTAATTACAAAGTCCAGAGGAGAGTAGGTGTAACGAGGGGAGAGAATAGAAATAGGAAGGAAGAATATATTATTACTAGAATGAGATTAGGACATACATAGCTAAATAGTTAATTGAAATTGATAGGGTAACATAATACAGGGCTGTCTGACTGTTACCATCAGATAGAACGTGTAGGACATGTTTTAATACAATTTAGGAAGGAAATACAATAGAGAAAGGGAAATACTGGGAAATAAGTTAGTGAAAGAGAAGGTTAGGTTTGTAGTGGAAGATAGTTTAGGACTGCACTCTAGAAAACGTAGGTTACAAAGCATTATATACATATTTTCAAAAGACAGAGTTAAATAAAAGAATATAGAGTCGGGTTCCACGGTCCACACTCCATTTCAGTAGATAGCGGTAATGCACACCAGAAGGTTGGTTGCCAACCGCCATTAAAAGAAGAAGAAGAAGAGGGCGGTGTATGGGTGTACTCACACAAATTGGGATCGTGGTCCTCCATGCCATAGGGGGCGCTAGTGACCTGCATCCCGATGTAGCGCTCTCTGTCGGCAGGAGGAGCCTCTCGGAGGAGCAGCCACAGTCGGTGTTCGATCTGGCGTCAGCCGGTGTGACTCCATGATAACTTAACATCGCGTCGGCGGCGAAATATTTAACATTCTCACCGGGGAAGGAACAATTGGTTCCTTTCACTGATTCTCGCGTCGAGGCGCCGGACTGCTCCGCGATGGCTCTGTACGAGTATGTCACCAAGGAGCAGCTTGCAGGCTTCGACAAATACAAGGTGTGTGACTTAGCCGCGCAGCTAGCCGTGCATATGTACCGTATGGAGGTGTTCGCTGTCTGTCACTATCTCCACGTCGACTATGTGAAATAAACACGATTAGCTAACGTCATACCGGACATTATGTTTTTGAAATCGTATTTTGTTATAATACGTTACTGAAAGCCATTACCTCCTGAGTTACCAATGTATGTAACGATTACTTCCATGAACGACCGCCGTTATGTTTTTTTAGCTAAACATACGTTCGTATGTTGTTTTATTTTACAGGCGTCTCCAGGAAGTGATATATCATTTTTTTTTAGCTAAACTTGCGTTTGTATGTAGTTTTATTTTGCAGGCGTCTCCAGGAAGGGATATATCATTTTTTAGCTAAACATGCGTTTGTATGTAGTTTTTCTTTTGCAGGCGTCTCCAGGAGGTGATATATCATGTCCATTTAATGGAAGCTGTTAAATGTCATGTTTTCCGTGCTGACAGCAGCAGTGAAACACAATATTCTTATTTATTTATTTTAGACTCTTCACGTTGTTTTATTTCCTGTAAGAGTGGCACTGATTGAGAAAATTAAAAGTGCAAGGTGTGTTTTTTTAATGTATTTAACTGTGTAAGTCCTATTTGCCGAGAAGGTCATCTGCTGCTTGTGCACCTCTAGCAATATGTGGCTAGTGCTATTAAGCAGTGGTCCCCAACCTTTTTTGCTCCATGGACCGATTTAATGTAGACATTATTTTCACGGACCGTCTTTCCACTTGTTCCAGATAAATACAGCAAAAATAAGTACATAAAAAATACAACTCACTATAACGCTGAATTAGTGGGAGCACTGGGCTTGTTTCTTTGCAATGAGACTGCAGATGGAAATCAGCCTTTGGCTACAATCTGTCACATTTATATTTTATATGTTCATTAATGTGCATTGTATCATGTCACAAAGTTATAACAAATGGCAACTTTCTCTCAGGAGTTTTATTCTACATCTATAAACAAGCTTATTGGTGTGTCTAGTGGGACAGGCCAAAGTTAAGTCGGAGAAAATGCAGTCGTTTATAAATTATTTAATGTTTTCCTGCGGCCCGGTAGCAAATGTGTCACGGACCGGGACCGGTAATTGGGGACCACTGCTATAGAGTATGTCCAATTAACACAATGGTAGGCCAGTAAGGTCTTAATGTTGTTCACAATATTTGTTGCTTTTTAATATCTTTACAACGCCTGCAGGCAAAGGAAGAAGTAAGGAAAAAGTGTGTTTAAGAAGAGTCAATGAAGGACTGTGTTATTTAAAAAAAATGATATTCCAGTGCACAAAGCAGCAGTTTGTAAACATGTGACTGCATTATGCACTGCTGCGGTGATGGTGTGATAGTATTGGTTTGTCATCCTTCCTTCCTGCTGTTTTGCATAATTTACATAGTGCCATTGCACTTCAAGTTTTCCCAGTAGTAAAATGGTAACTTGTTTCGCCACTGTGTTATTGTCGGTTGGCAGCATGTGTGAGGGAGTTGTATGACAGCCAACACACAGTCACACATACCTTATTTTGTGTTTGCAGTACAGCGCCGTGGACTCCAATCCGCTGTCCGTTTACATAATGCACCCTTTCTGGAACTTTGTGGTCAAGGTGAGAAACCCAAGGTGGTCTGACAGGGAAAATGCTACAATCCCATAAACGCTGCTGGATTACAAATGCATGCAGAAGATAAATCGTACAACTATCCAAGACACACACAAACCCCACAAACAACTACACAACATAAATTAAATTCTGCCAGTTATATATACAGGATCTGACTTATTTACCAATTGTAATACCTTATAGGGATCTTCTCGACTTAAAGGGGAACTGCACTATCATTCACAATCATTATGAAAGACATGACGATGGATGGATTTTTTAAATGCATTCTAAATATTAAATAAACATACATATATTACAGCGGAGCCAATGGGAGCTTCTCTATTTCGCCCATAGGGTCAAATAAATAATCATTCAAAAACTGCCAACAATATTTGCATTTCGGTGATCTGAATATTAACAAAGAATTTGTGATATTCTTATTATAAGCGCTAACGCAGACAAACTATTTAAAGCGGCGCCGTGATCACAAGCCTGTGTACAATTTGACATGATCAATCAATCAATCAATGTTTATTTATATAGCCCTAAATCACAAGTGTCTCAAAGGGCTGTACAAGCCACAACGACATCCTCGGTACAGAGCCCACATACGGGCAAGGAAAAACTCACCCCAGTGGGACGTCGGTGAATCGACTGCAGAGGTGTTTCCTCGCTTCTTTGCACCCTAGAAGTTCATTGTAGATCATAAATCATGCATCTCACCTGGACAGAAGAAGTCTGAGGAAGTATTCCGACAAGCTGGTACACTTTGACAGCCATTTGGGGCCGGAGATGGCGAGAAGGACACAAGGAGACGCTTGTGTCGCATCCAACGTCATTTCTCATAATGATTGTGAACGATAGGCAGAATTCCCAAAAAAGTGCAGTTCCCCTCTAACAATGTTGTACCATCTAAGTGATCTTAATAATTATTTTAACTTTATTATTATTTGAGAGTTAAATTCATCTGTCTTGTTTCTTTGTTCAGTTTCTGCCAACGTGGTTGGCTCCAAACCTCATCACCTTCACTGGCTTCATGTTTCTCGTGGTAAACTTCCTCATGTTGGCCTTTTATGACTTTGACTTCAATGCCTCGGGTACGCTCCAACACTGACACTACTAACACCAGTGACACCACTAACACCAGTGACACCACTAACACCAGTGACACCACTAACAGTGGTTCACATGATCGGTTTCAAAGATAACAGACGCTCATCACTTTTTGACATCTACAACTGCACATGCTAGCTCAGGGTAATCGCTAACCACACACAACCACCACACACTCACATTCTTATGCACCTGTGACACTGTAATGGCACACGTCATTTTTCTAGTGAAGCAATTGGTAGATGGCATTAGTAATACAACTTATGTAATGTAAAACACTAACAGTATAAATATTCAATCTTACACAATATTGATGTAGCTGTTGTAGGCCTTCGTCAATGTCTGAGTCAACATTAGCGCTTCCCAGGCAAGCATGTCAGGAATGTGCAATATTACAAAGAATGTGTGTGATTTATATTTCAATGTGTCGCAGCCCTTGGCCACCAACACGTGCCTAGCTGGGTTTGGGTCACCGCGGGATTGTTCAACTTCTTGGCCTACACACTTGGTGAGGAGCGCCACACGTCCTGTTTCCATGTTCTGTGACCTCCCCCTACGTGACGCCGCCTCTTTGTGTTGCACAGACGGTGTAGACGGCAAACAGGCCAGACGCACTAACTCATCCACGCCACTGGGGGAGCTTTTTGACCACGGGCTGGATAGCTGGGCGTGCATCTTCTTCGTGGCCACAGTTTACTCCATATTTGGGCGCGGGGAGAGCGGTGTGGGCGTGACCACGCTCTACTACATCCTGTGGGTGGTGCTGTTCTCCTTTATCCTGTCGCACTGGGAGAAATACAACACGGGCATCTTGTTTCTGCCTTGGGGATACGACATGAGCCAAGTGGTACGCTCGCTCGCCACTAACTCACCCAATCTCACTCTCTCACTCACCACCGATGTAACGATCAAAGTCACCCTGTGCACGCCTGCCACCACTTACCGTCTCCTTCCAGACCATCTCCCTGGTCTATGTGGTCACCTCAATGGTCGGCGTAGAAACGTGGTACCAGCCAATCCTGTTCCACTTCCTGTACAGAGACCTCTTCACCTTCATGATCATTGGTGAGGTTTGAGGGTCAAACACACTGCACATGTCACATGTAGCACACTAGCTCTTTAAGTCTCCCGTCTCCTCTTTTTCAGCCTGTTCCTTCACTGTGACCTTACCCATGAGCCTTTACAACGTCCTCAGGTATGCTTTTCACCTGTCGCTAATTAGCATATGGTATTTGTGCGACTTTACTTATGTTAGCATACAGCCATTAGTTTTATTTTATTTGTGTAAACATTTAGTTGGAGCACTACAGTTACTTTAACATGTAGCTTAGTACTAGTGTGACTTTTTTATATTAGCATGTAGCGTTGCACTAATTGGACTTTGTTTGCATTAGCATGTTGCTTTACACTATTGTGACTTTGACTTTGTTTACACAGCAGGCTAAAGTGACCCAAATCAGATTTTTTTCACAATCTTTTATTTTACAGCTGACTGTTTAGTTTACAAGTAAAATGTGATCTTCATCGAATTAAAGTATAAACTGTACAGGCGGCAATGTGGCTGCAATGTCACTTGCATGCACAGTTCGATAAAGTGTAAACGAACAAAGTTGACCGGAAGTTGATCTGTTGAAATGAGCTACCTCTTGTAGATGAAGTCACTGGTCTTACAAGTAATTGATTATTTTTTTATATATACTATCTGATATCTAAATCGGCAAACTTATGGTAGCATATTTTTACGCGGCAGCAGCGTAAATACATAAACACGGCTGTTAACTTTTTTTTACGAAGTGGCTCATTTAGACAGAACACCGGATTCTGTAAATGAGGAAGTTGTACTACACGAGAAAACATGGACGCCACAGAACAGCGTGTTAGCGGGTTTGTGCCGTGGCTATTGTGTGGACGAAGTAGGCAGATGATGGAAAACAACTGCAGGAGGACGAAGAAAACAATTGCTTAATGTTAAAGTACCAATGATCGTCACACACACACTAGGTGTGGCAAAATTATTGTCTTGATTTGACCCATCACCCTTGATCACCCCCTGGGAGGTGAGGGGAGCAGTGAGCAGCAGCGCCCGGGAATCATTTTTGGTGATGTAACCTCCAATTCCAACCCTTGATGCTGAGTGCCAAGCAGGGAGGTTATGGGTCCCATTTTTATAGTCTTTGGTATGACTCGGCCGGGGTTTGAACTCACAACCTACCGATCTCAGGGCGGACACTCTAACCACTAGGCCACTCAGTAGGAAAGTGATCATGCTGCGCACACAAACGACATAGCTCGCCCAATGATGACGCTATCAGGTCATGTTTCCGTCTAGACTGCAGTCACATTTGAAAAGATCAGATTCCAATCCGATTCAGACTGCCTCCTGATGTGGCTCAATCAAATCTGATGCGAAAATATCAGATGTGAAGCACTTTAGAGCATTTAGAAACACATATCAATCAATCAATCAATCAATGTTTATTTATATAGCCCTAAATCACAAGTGTCTCAAAGGGCTGCACAAGCCACAACGACATCCTCGGTACAGAGCCCACATAATATCCTATCTTTGTCACTTGATTTGGTGTGCAGTTTAAATGGGACCTTTGTTTGCATTAGCATGTAGCTTTGCACTACATGGAGATGAACTACTTTGCACTCTTTAGCTAAAGTATTTGCTTACGTTAAAGAGGACCTACGATTAAGGGTGTAGCGGTACACAAAAATCTCGGTTCGGTACGTACCTCGGATTAGAGGTCAAGGTTCGGTTCATTTTCGGTACAGTAAGAAAACAACAAAATATACATTTTCTGGTTATTTATTTACCAAATGTCCAAACAATGGCTTTATCTTTTTAACATTGGGAACACTATAATAATTCTGCCCAAAAATAGAAATAGCTCTGTGTGTGATGGATGTGGGCCACCACTAGGCTGATCAGTGCAACAGCAGGCCGTCATGAATGCTAAGGATAACAATAACATACATATACACACAGGGTCCATTGCCAGGGTTAATGTGGTCACCATATATAAAATTAAAACTAAATAAGATGAGGCTCAGAATTGGTTTCTTAACAAAACCTTTCTACATATAAAGTGTAACATTTCTACACATGAATTGCAACATTAAACTGCCTCAAGTTGATGCTCAGATTAAATACAATGACAAAACTTTTCTTCTACATATAAAAAGTCCAATATTAACCAGTTTCAAGTCAACTCAACCTCAGATTAACTTTTCTTTTTTCCCGCCGGCCTTTAACCCTGGTGACTTTCACTTAATCTTCATGTTTTTTGCCAGAAAAATCAGTTTATCCACACTGTCTGCAGAAAGAACAGACCTGCTTGCAGTTACAATGTCTCCAGCTGTGGAAAATGCCCTTTCGCTGGGCACGGAGGTAGCAGGTATGGCAGGGTAGTGCCTGGCTAACTTGGCAGTAAGAGGATGTATGGGCTCATTGTTCTTCCACCACAGAAGTGGGTCAAAATCTAGTTTTTAATGCAATGTGGTCTTAAATCTGCTGCTATAAAAACACCAACGGCATTTGTTATTGCTTTAGCCCTGTCTGACTGGCCAAAGAGGCTGCTTGAATGCGGTGGGGAGCTGTGTTTGCACCACGCTTGTCTTTCTCTTCGTTGAAGCGATGTTCACTTGGGGGTGGTGCCGCGTCAAATGGGTTAGCATGTTTGACGTATTGCCAGAAGCATACCCTACTGCTGCTGAACAATGTTGGCAAACGTTCGCTTTGTCCACCTCTCGTCCTCCATTGTTGTTTCGCACCGCGAAGCCGAAGTGTTCCCAAACGGGAGATCTTAACGAGGCAGGAGGGTCTTCCAGCTCTGGCTTTTGCATGTTATTGTAGCCCGGTTGTTGCTAGCATGCCGTGTGTTGTGCCTCGGTGTGCATTGTTTACACAACGTGCGCTACGCTACGTATGTCCGTCCGTGCGGTGCGCTTCTTAATATGTCCGTGTGGAAACTCGTTCGGTGCACCTCCGTTCCGAACCGAACCCCCCGTACCGAAACGGTTCAATACAAATACACGTACCGTTAAACCCTTACGTACGCTGATTTCAATCTACATTTTTAACACTTCCTGGTGGTTTCGATAATGTGTTGGATATGCTTCGGTGTAAAATGTGTGCACATTTTGCTTCACGGTCGTATTTATAGGCCGTTTTTTGAGTCTGTCTGCAAGCCGTTTTTTGTGGAGGTGTTCCCATTCCAAATGAAACCACGCCCCACCCTTTCCAAAAGTATCAACATATACAGGTATATTTAAAAACTACACTGTTTAAATATACAGTGCAGTGTTTCCCCCAGAAAATTTGTTAGTTAAGGTGGTGACTCTTCAAGGGGGACCGGGGAAGGAGGTGGGTGGGTGTAAGGATTGGTGTAACTCGGCCTGTCGCCATCACGTCTCCACCTCGTCGCTGCCACCTCAGCCTGGGGGGCAATAGACTACAGACTGGTGAAGTAGGCCGGCTTCTTTGCATGAAGAAGCCTACAACTTTTGGTTGTGTTTTCCGCTCCATTTGCTGAATGGCGATATACGATATATATCACAATATTTTTTACGTAATGTAAAAACAAAACAGTCCTAGTTACCTGAGATACTAAGTACGTCATTATTATGACTTAGTAATTTACTAAGTCAAAATAATGGCTTACTAAGTCAAAATAATGACTTACTTTAAGTAAGTGTTTGCAATAAGCGTTTGAAAAAAAGAGTTAAAAGTGGCGCCACATGCTGACATATTTTCAACTCATCATGCTTAATTTATTACAGCATTTGGGAAGCCTGTAGTTGATTTTCATTATGTAAATGTTATATTTTTATCAACATGTGATAGCAGGGACCCTGCCATTCAAAACTAAGCTGCTACATTACTAATGATTAATGTAACTATAGCTGAAAAAATAGTACAATAGCAATAGGAGAGACTATTCATCCCTGAACACCATGGAGTTCATGTAGGCTTTATGATGCAGGTATTTTTTTATATCAGCTATCAGAGACAGCTTCAGGAAACTCTTCATTTAACATAATGTCGTTTTTTGCTGCTTCACACAGAAAAAGGTAAAGTGAAATAACTTAGTTGTTAACTGTAGGTCAATAATGCTTGTCTTCCTCTCTGACAGACAGGGCTTTGCTGTCCGTAACACACACACACACCGCACAGTGAGCTAACGTTACGCTAAAAGCTAATTAGCCTTCACCTCAAGGACTGCGAGCGAGCTGAGCTGCCGCTTATGTTTCTAGGACGTCAACGGGCTCATAGTGATGTTACTAGTAGTTGACTTGGAATTGTTTATTATAATTTGGGGAGAGTCCGCTGCATTACGCTCACCTGCTAAACACCTTTCTGCTCACCCCACCGTCTCTCCTCTTTGTCTGCCTGAGCACTGACTCCATGCGCTCTGAATAGGCACTGCTGATTGGCTGTTACATGCGCTCTGAATACGCATTGCTGATTGGCTGTTACCGCTCTGCGTGTAACCAATCAGATGGTTCTGTGGGTGGGACAATGCTGGGTGCTGCAGAGACGTACTGACAGAGGCAGAGGCAGAATTAAGCGGAGCAGCTTGTTAAGAATTAAGTTTAGGTGGTGGCTCTTTGTTGTTAAGGTGGCCGCCTTAACAACAAAGCGCTGCGGGAAACCCTGCAGTACATGCCAAAAGTTTGGACTCACCTTCTCCTCATTCAATGCGTTTTCTTTATTTTCATGACTATTTACATTGTAGATTGTCACTGAAGGCATCAAAACTATGAATGAACACATGTGGAGTTATGTACTTAACAAAAAAAGGTGAAATAACTGAAAACATGTTTTATATTCTCGTTTCTTCAAAATAGCCACCCTTTGCTCTGATTACTGCTTTGCACACTCTTGGCATTCTCTCGATGAGCTTCAAGCACAACTAACAAAACAAAACTATGACACCTGTGAAGTGAAAACCATTTCAGACGACTACCTCTTGAAGCTCATCAAGAAAACGCCAAAAGCAGGGACGTGCACATGATTATAGAGGGGCAGGGGCTCAAAGTCAGAAAAGGGCACGCCTTTGGCGTGGCGAAGTTGGTAGAGTGGCTGTGCCAGCAATCGGAGTGTTGCTGGTTACTGGGGTTCAATTCCCACCTTCTACCTTCCTAGTCACGTCCGTTGTGTCCTTGGGCAAGACACTTCACCCTTTGCCTCTGATGGCTGCTGGTTAGCGCCTTGCATGGCAGCTCCCGCCATCAGTGTGTGAATGTGTGTGTGAATGGGTAAATGTGGAAATACTGTTAAAGCGCTTTGAGTACCTTGAAGGTAGAAAAGCGCTATACAAGTATAACCCATTTATCATTTATTTATTTACACAATATGGAAATTAATGTAAAATTAAATTTGCTAATAGGAAGCTAACTACTTAGCTGTGTGTCCTTTGTAGGTAAAAATTATTGCCATTTCTTTTGTGTCAACAAATTATTTTCATAATGAGTTAATTCACATTATCATAGGCTTGGAAGACATGAAAAGCAACAAAACACTGGTTTATTATTAGGCTATTTATTGTTAAAGATAAGCACTTTAATATTGAACATTGAACAGTGCAACATGAACTTTGAAAAAAAATACAAAAATAAATACCCAAATGGAAAAAAATTCAATGTGAAAATCTGTCCTTCTTCCCTTAACTTGATGAAAACATCAAGTTGTAACGTATGGTCTTTCTCACTTAATGCTCAGACTAAACAACTGAAACGCAATACAGGGCCAAAAATATGGACCAGGGGCCAGTAGAGGGCTGTAGGATGGAGGCCACCCATACCCAAATATGCTCCTCAATGTAAATTCAGGGCTTCCATGAAATGCTGTGAAATCATCAATTTTAGCCATGCATTAAGAGGTCTGCTACCCTTAGCTGCTTCCTGGCGCTCCTTTTCCTTCTTTTTTTGGCATTGTGCTGCAGGCATAATCAACATGAATCAAGTTTAAATACAGATGGTAATATTCCTAACAGATAACCTACATCTTATATCGCCAGAATGCTGAAATTATTATTATTATTATTATTATTAATAATAATAATAATAATTATTATTATCATTATTATTATTCTTATTATTGTTATTATTATCATTATTATTATTATTATTTTGTTAACCCACACAGTAATAGCAAAGTCACAATAAACTTTATATCTAAACATCTACTGTGAGAGAAATGTGATCCGCCGTAAACACAGTGCATTTTGTTTTGAAAATTAACCCGGTGTTTTATTTTGTATTTTGTACACTACTTCCTGTCCTGCACGATCCGCTCTGCTCTGTGCGGAATTGATGTGCCGTGCTCAATTGATGCGCCGTGCTCCGACGTCCGGCAAAAACAGAAGCTGACACATTGAATAATAGAATAATACAGCGTTTTTCTGAAATATTACCCATATTAGATGCTGAATAAGTGGACGGCGACTAGACAATAACATACACTACCGTTCAAAAGTTTGGGGTCACCCAAACAATTTTGTGGAATAGCCTTCATTTCTAAGAACAAGAATAGACTGTCGAGTTTCAGATGAAAGTTCTCTTTTTCTGGCCATTTTGAGTGTTTAATTGACCCTACAAATGTGATGCTCCAGAAACTCAATCTGATCAAAGGAAGGTCAGTTTTGTAGCTTCTATAACGAGCTAAACTGTTTTCAGATGTGTGAACATGATTGCACAAGGGTTTTCTAATCATCAATTAGCCTTCTGAGCCAATGAGCAAACACATTGTACCATTAGAACACTGGAGTGATAGTTGCTGGAAATGGGCCTCTATACACCTATGTAGATATTGCACCAAAAACCAGACATTTGCAGCTAGATAAGTCATTTACCACATTAGCTATGTATAAAGTGTATTTCTTTAAAGTTACGACTAGTTTAAAGTTATCTTCATTGAAAAGTACAGTGCTTTTCCTTAAAAAATAAGGACATTTCAATGTGACCCCAAACTTTTGAACGGTAGTGTAACTCACAGGTTCAAGTTGCTCCACTGTCACGTCTCCGGCTCAGGGGCGCAGTTGGCTCTCTCTCCTCTCACTTACTCACTCACTCGCCCTCTATCTCTTTCTCTGGCGGAAGCGGCAGGCTCAAACAACCCCGTATTACAAGAAAACGTGGAGTTTTTTTTATTTTTTTATTTTTTATTTTACATCCCTGACAGGAATTTATTAATGTTGTTTAAAGAAAAGAAAAAAAACACACACACACAGACACAGGGCACTTTTTAAGACGAGGCAAAAAAGGGCAGGGGCTCAAGCACCCATAGGGCCCTATGTGTGTACGTGCCTGGCCAAAAGTGTGCGAAAAGGTATTCAGAGCAAAGGGTGGCTATTTTGAAGAAACTAAAATATAAAACATGTTTTCAGTTATTTCACCTTTCAACTTCATAAACATTACTGTATATAGATTCACTTGGTCACAACATTAAGTACACCTGTAAACTGATTGATACAGAGCCGTGTGACAAACTGATTTTACCAACATTTATGTCACTGTATGATGTGGATGCCAAGATTAGATGAAAGTAATACTTCATCTTACCTTTTTTTCCCCGTTTCCTCACAGCCTGAAGCCTGGCTGAGACATTGACTTAATGTCTAAATAAGTACATCCACCTTGTGGTGACATCACAACGCAGCCAGACTGCAAAACCCAGCGACCAGAGGCATCCAAAACCGTGTGCAAGCTCGCGCCAAAATGCATGAAGCATATGATTTGACGCTTTTGTATTTTTTAACACGAGTATCCAACATTGTAACAACATTTAGAAGTCAGGAAAGACGAAATTCATCATAGGTCCTCTTTAACAATGTACCGCCGTATTTTCCGCACTGTAAGGCGCACCTAAAAACCTAAATTTCCTCAAAAGCTGACAGTGCGCCTTATAATCCGGTGCACCTTATATATGGACCAATATTGAGCCACAACAGGTCTCGCAATTACGGTAACTACGCCGACTTAATTTTCCCCCTTCTAAGGCTGCTTACCGTAGAAGAAGAAGCACTTCTTCTACGGGGGAAAAGGAAGTTGGCGGCTGCTTACCGTAGTTGCGAGACCTAAACTTTATGTAAAGACCCAAAAATGGCTCTTATTAAGAGACACGCTTACGACGCAGAGTTTAAACTCAAGGCGATCAGTCGCGCAGTAGAACACGGGAATAGAGCAGCAACGAGATAATTTCACATTAACGAATCAATGGTGCGGAAGTGGAGGAAGCAACATGTTGAGTAAAGAAGACTAAACAGAGTTTCCGAGGGAACAAAGCGAGATGGCTACAGTTGGAGGACAAACTCGAACAGTGAGTTGTTGAAGAGAGAGCAGCAAGTAGAAGTGTCTGTACAATCACTATTTGTTTTGTTGACATTCCTTTTAGTGCAGCTCCATCTAATGGATGCATAACGTAACCCCAGCCTCTACTGTAGCGTCTATTCTATGCGCCTTATAATGTGGTGCGCCTTATATATGAACAAAGTTTTAAAATAGGCCATTCATTGAAGGTGCGCCTTATAATCCGGTGCGCCTTATAGTGCAGAAAATACGGTAATAGTACCACTAGTGTGACCATGTTAATGTTAGTAGTACTAGTGGCATTTTTTACGTTAGCATGTAGCTGTAGCACTAGTTTGACTTTATTCATGCTGACATGTAGCTTTAATGAGACTTTGTTTATGTTAGCATATAGCTCTACGACTAGTTAGACTTTACTTATGTTAGCATGTAGCTGTAGCACTAGTGAGACTTTGCTTATGTCAGCATGTAGCTTAGCACCAGTGTTGTTTGTTCAGGGCTCACCGCAGTAACTCGCTGAAGCACAGCAGCTTGTACGAAGCCCTGCTGCCCTTCCTCTCCCCCGTACTCCTCTTCATCCTGTCAACCACATGGGTGCTTTTTTCTCCATCAAACATCCTGGACTTGCAGCCCAGGGTCTTCTACCTCATGGTGGGAACGGCCTTCGCCAACGTCACGGTGGGTGTCCTCCTACATGTCGACAATTAAGGATTTGACAAAACATTCGAGAATAAAACCTGTATGTAAGATGTGTTTGTGTTGCAGTGTAAGCTGATTGTGTGTCAGATGAGTAACACACGTTGCCAAGCGCTCAGCTGGCTGCTGCTGCCCATGGCTGCCGTGGTGGCGCTCGCCGTGTCCGGCTTGGTATCCAACGAGACACTGCTATTGCACCTGTGGACAGCCACCGTTGTACTAGCGCACATACACTATGGCGTATCAGTGGTAAGAACACACGGTTCCATTTTTGGCAGTAATAAGTAGTCGCAAAAAAAAAAGAAAAAGAGATGCTATCTGGCGGGTTACATTGTGGCTATGACCAAGGACTCACCTGTTTCTTATCAATCTGCAGGTTCAACAGCTCAGCGGCCACTTCGGCATCTTGGCCTTCTCTCTAAAGAAGCCCAGCAGTGACTGACAGGATGAAGAACGAAACAGCCTGAAAGAAGCAGAGGTTTAGACTCCTCCCTCTTTCTCTCTGCTCAGCGACACGTCACTCTTGTCACCATGGAAACTGACCATGTGGAAATGAACTGTGACCCCCCCCCCACTCTTACCTGCTCCTGTATACGTACTCATACATACATACATACACACATACATACATACACACACACAAGCCACTCAACTCTTGTTTTTGTGATTGGGTGAGCTCAGCGGCTCAGGCTTTCCTCATTGGACGATTAATGCTGGTTGTTAAGCCAATTAGGAGCCAGTGTTTCCTAGGGAAATGTTTAATAAAACACACAACATATTAGAATGTATAACAAGCCACATTTTAATGAAATGTACTTAGTCATTAGTGGATACGGTATTTGTGTAGGAAGCAAACATGACCTAAAGATAATGTTTGACATTTCTTCTCTGCAACTCTTTTTGGTGACCTTTAACCCGGGCAAACCCTGACCAGTGTGACCTTGGACTTTTTTCAACTTGAGCTCCTCCCCCCTCTGAGGTGTCGTGTCTTCATGCTGATTCGTTCTTCCTTTTCTTTTTATTTTGAGTCCATGTTCTGTTGCCAAGGCGATAGCGTTTTAATGAAGAGTGCGTCCAAAAGCCGTACGACGGAGCGGACTCATTCTGACAGAACAAGCCAATGCATGGGACTTAAAAAAACGCCTCTCGCCTCTTATCTTGTTTTTTTTATTTGACATTTTTATAATATTGTCATGTTAACACAGGATGTTTACTGTATTTTGTCGTTAGCGAGTGACTGCGCCCCCCCGCTGACCAGAATGTGAACTGACAAAAGTCTCGTTGTGGCGCAAAATCTGCTTGTGTTGAAGCCTGCATGCGTTTAAAGCACATCAACAGTAGAGGGCGCTGTGCAGGGAAGTGTACTAATTGTGTGTGTGTGTGTTGCTAGCGATTGTTGGTACTGTACAGAGAAGTCATCTTTGTTTTCTTTTAAGTGTGTGTCTTGTCTCACCTCTGCGCTCATGGTGGGTCAGAACCTGACCCTTTGTCTTGGTTGTGTTTGATACATGCAGCAAAAGACATTTATAGGAAAATATGATCAAAAAGTTGATTGGCACACAATGTGGTAACTATGGAAATAAATAACTTTACGAGCAATGCTTTCACCATTTTTATATAAGATAAGGGATATTCTTTAGATTTGTGTGGCGTGTGCAAATACTATATATACAGTATATGTATACAGTGTGTGTAACTCATGAATATATATATATATATATATATATATATATATATATATGTATATATATATATATATATATATATATATATATGCTGTGTGTAACGTGTACATTATGTATGTATGTATATATTTGTATACAGTGTGTGTAGCATGTGTATATACCAGTGTTTTAGTGTGCCGCGGGAGATTATCTAATTTCACCTATTTGGGTTAAATATATATTTTGCAAACCAGTAATTATAGTCTGCAAATGTCATGTGTTGTTGAGTGTCGGTGCTGTCTAGAGCTCGGCAGACTAACCGTGTAATACTCTTCCACATCAGTAGGTGGCTGCCGGTAGCTAATTGCTTTGTATATGCCGTAAACAGCGGGAGGCAGTGTGCAGGTAAAAAGGTGTGTCTAATGCTTAAACCAAAAATAAACAAAAGGTGAGTGCCCCTACGAAAAGGCATTGACGTTTAAGGGAAGGCTTTGCAGAACTAAACTAAAACTGAACTGGCTACAAGTAAACAAAAATAGAATGCTGGATGACAGCAAAGACTTACTGTGGAGCAAAGACGGCGTCCACGTTGTACATCCGAACATGACATGACAATCAACAATGTGCCCACAAAGAAGGATAAAAACAACTGAAATATTTTTGATTGCTAAAACAGTAGATGCAGGAAATATCGCTCAAAGGACATGAAACTGCTACAGGAAAATACCAAAAAAAGAGAAAAAGCCACCAAAATAGGAGCGCAAGACAAGAACTAAAACACTACACACAGGAAAACAGCAAAAACCCCAAAATAAGTCACAGCGTGATGTGACAGGTCGTGACAGTACACCTACTTTGAGACAAGAGCTACGTATATTGATGCATGGTTGGTTATGGTTTAAAGTCATATCCAACAATTGCGACAACGACTTTTTACTGTCAACTGAGTTTCGTTTTTTAATGATTTCTGCTTGTGGTGTGCCTTTGCATTTTTTTCAACGCAAAAAATGTGCCTTGGCTCAAAAAAGGTTGAAAAACACTGGTATATACAGTATGTTCTGTATATATGAATGTGTATACAGTGTGTGTGTATCATGTGTGTGTTTGTATATAGTTTATATAGCATGCAGGTATGAACGTGTGTACATGTGTGTATGTAGCCTTTATGTATATTCTTGTATGCAAGTTGTGTAGAATGTGTGTGTGTGTTTCTATACAGTGTGTCGTAGGAATGTGTACGTGTATTCATACAGTGATGTAACATGTATGTATATTTGTATACAGTTTATGTAGCAGTCTTGTGCGTAACATACTGTATATGTGTGTGTGGCATGCCTGCAGGTTTGTATAGAGCAGGGGTCCCCAAACTTTTTGACTCGGGGGCCGCATTGGGTTAAAACAATTTGGCTGAGGGCCGGGCTGTATATATATATATATATATATATATATATATATATATATATATACATACATACATACATACATACATACATACATATATATATTTGATATATATATATATTTGATATATATATATATTAGATATATATATTTGATATATTAGATATATATATTTGATATATATATATTAATATATATATATGTATATATATATATTAGATATATATATTAATATATATATATATATATAAATATATATATATATATATATATATATATATATATATATATATATATATATATATATATATGTATATATATATATATATATATATATATATATATATATATATATACATATATATATGTATATATATATATACATATATATATATAGCGCACTTTCCGCGCGCGCGATGATGTTACGTTATCGATGAGAAAATGCATTTTTAGACAATATGATTTGCCTGAGCGGTTAGGAGACACCGAGAGTAGCAAGCGGTACAAAGTGGATAAGAAAAGACAGAAAAAAATATTTTATTTTATTTTTTATTTTTTTAAATTTAATTAAATTTTTTTTAATACTTAGGACTTCCATAGTTTGGGGACCACTGGTATAGAGTATGTCGTATCACATATGTATGTGTTTGTATACAGTGTGTGTAATATGTATGTTTGTTTGTATACAGAGTGTGTAGTATGTATGTTTGTGTACAGTGTGTAATATGTATGTGTTTGTAATATGTATGTGTGTTTGTATACAGAGTGTGTAGTATGTATGTTTGTGTACAGTGTGTGTGTAATATGTATGTGTTTGTATAAAGAGTGTGTAGTATGTACAGTTGTGCTCATAAGTTTACATACCCTGGGAGAATTTATGATTTCTTGGCCATTCTTCAGAGAATATGAATGATAACACAAAAACCTTTCTTCCACTCATGCTTAATGGTTGTGTGAAGCTATTTATTGGCAAACAACTGTATTTACTCTTTTTAAATCAAAATACAAAAGAAAGTACCCAAATGACCCTGATCAGAAGTTTACATACCCCAGTGACTTTGATCTGACAACATTGCACAAAAGTTGACACAAACAGGTTTGAATGGCTAATCAAGGTTCCAATCTTCACCTGTGACCTGTTTGTTTGTAATTAATGTGTGTGTATAAAAGGTCAGTGAGTTTCTGGGCTTCTGACAGACCATTGCATCTTTCATCCAGTGCTGCACAGATGTTTCTGGATTCTGAGTCATGGGGAAGGCAAAATAATTGTCAAAGGATCTGCGAGAGAGGGTAATTGAACTGCATAAAACAGGAAAGGGGTATAAAAAGATACCCAAGGAATTGAGAATGCCAATCAGCAGTGTTCAAACGCTGATTAAGAAGTGGAAAATGAGGGATTCAGGTGAACCAGCAAAGATTTCAGCCACAACTGCCAGGAAAATTGTTCGAGATGCAAAGAAAAATCCACAAATAACTTTAGCTGAAATACAGGACTCTCTGAAAAATTGTGGTGTGGCTGTTTCAAGATGCACAATAAGGAGGCACTTGAAGAAAAATGGGCTGCATGGTCGAGTCGCCAGAAGAAAGCCATTTCTGCGCAAATGTCACAAAGTATACATTACGCCAAACAGCACAGAGACAAGCCTCAAAACTTCTGGAACTAAGTAATTTGGAGTGATGAGACCAAAAATTGAACTTTTTGGCCACTCGACCCTGCAGCCCATTTTTCTTCAAGTGCCTCCTTATTATGTTTGTGTTTGTAATTTGTATACTTGAGCATGTGTTTGTGTGTGTCTCTGCAGCAACATCACGAGTGACACCTTTTGGTTTCCCGAGCTATAAATAATAACAAACGTAGTAAAAAAAGAACTGCATTACATTTATGTATTGTTGCATTTGAACAATTGTATTGTTGACAATAGAGGTATTTATTGTTATTATTCATTATCAATAGCGCTATTCCTATTTCTATTTGTATTTCTCCATCTGTAGTGTAATAATGTTCATTGTCATTTCTGTGTTATTTTTTTCACCAACTGCTTCTTTGCTATCACTTTTACCATCATATTTGTACATATCCTATTTGCTGATGTTGTTGTTGTTGTTATTGTTGTGTTTGCTGTTGTTGCTGTCTCTCTGTCTTATCCCCCTGTTGTCCCCACAATTCCCCCTCTGTCTTCCCCTTTTTCTCTTTCTATCCCCTCCTGCTCCGGCCCGGCTGCACCAAACAATAATACAAATCCATTTAATAAAGTCAGATACAAATAAGGCAACAAGAGAAGTATCCCACACTTCTCTTTTGTAAAGTAAATTTGTACAGCCGATATGGGCATCTACATCAACAATATGATTTGCCTGAGTAGCTGGACAGGACAAAAACAAAATAAAAAAAATGCATTACCTAATATTACCAGCAGAGGGCGTAGTAGAAGCAACGTTCACTGTTGATTGATGTTTGCTGAATGAGCACACTTCATGTCTAAATTCCATGAACCATTTCATCAAATTATGTTTTCATATTTTTTGTTAAACATTTACAGTGTTTAATATTAAGATTTGTGCTGTTAGCAATAAAACAATAATGTTTTGGGCCACGTTAACAGCACTCTCACAAGACTGTGGCAATGGTGAGTGGTCGCTAAGGTCAAGCCGAGCGAGTCAAGTCAAAGATGGGTCGTGACCTTCTCTTAGCTAATCAGCTGTTGTGGCTGTTAATCAGATCAGATTGTGCTTAACAACACTGGGCTCAGGTTGCTGCACGCAAATACATCATTTTGTGCGCCACTGACCCTCTTTGACTTAACATGGTCATGCCAAGATAGCCCCCCCACACCCACCATCTCACCTCAATTATGGATGGCCGCCATTAGAAAGCAGACACTGTGATGGTCGCTGCAATTATTCTGCAGTAACATCATCCACTTCATTAAAGAAGCAGCACACCTGCAGTCAGGCATAGGCGTGATCTACATTTCTGCCAGTGGGTGCTCAGACGGGCGGTAAATCTGACGACACTTTACACTAAGCCGGATAACCCCTTAGAAAAATAATAATTTAGCCTAAGCCCCGTTTCAGCCACACTAAACCATCGTGTAAGGTCCCCCTCCTCGGACAAATTTTTACACGGGTAAGTGCGCCGTGTATTTCTTGAATCTCCGGCTCTTAACTTTGTATGGACTCATTGATCGTTCACAAACTGAGTTTTGAGAGGAAGTGACGCCAGAAAGACCACGCCCCACACAGGAAGTGACATCAGAAAGAACGCGCCACAGCCAGCTTCATATTAAAGCGTTTTAGTAACTCGGAGCTAACTACTGGAAAGATGGAGGCGAGTCATCCAGACATGCCCGTGTTTCTCCTTCTTCTACATGTACAGATGCTTGTGGAAATCACACATGAATACCTTAAGAGAAAGCGATTGCAGCTATTTGGGATACAACACTTCTCAGACGCCAATAGTACAAGAGGTTAGTTCCAAAATATAAAGGAATTGTGCATTTTGTGATAAAAGCATGAAATTTGGTACACTTATAGCTAAAGGCATTCTCAAAAGATTTGGATGTGGAGCCATCATGAATTTTCAACATGGCGCCCATGGCAGCCATTTTTCAAAATGTCCGCCAGCAACAACTGTTTTCTTATGAATGATGGATTTAATATGATATTTCAGACTTATTTACCATTCATACTACTTGGTAAATGTCTTTTGGATAGTGGAACATTTTTATTGAAAATTCAAAACTGGTTATATATGGATGATCTCTATGTTTAATGATACATTTATCTTGATGCAGAATTTGAATTGGGAACTTTGGAATTTCTAAGAATCTTCTTTCTATCTCAAAATACTCATGTTAAGCAAGGGAAACCTAGGGTCTATCACAGGGAAGACTAGTCACACTCGCCTTCACAGACACAAAGGGCTGTGCACTGTAAGTGGGATTTTTTGCAATTACACTGCCCAACACAACCCTTCTTGCATTTGCATGAGACAAGTTCATAACTTGACTGGCCTGCATCTGGTAGGCATGTCCAGAAGGGTTCATTGTCCCCCTCAGGTGACTTTGACCAGCCCCATTCGCACGGTGAAGGTAGTTCTGGTGTTGACACCAGGACTGTACCCCACACGTGCTCTCCTTGGTATACAGCTCTCTTAACATGCTCTGCTAGGGCAGCCTTGGTAGGGGGATTGTTTGCACATTGTGCCTTTTTGTAAATAACTTCCTCCTTGCTGTATTGATTTCTGTACATGTGCTGGTTCGGTCATAGACTAAGATAACAAACCTCTCAATTGTGGCCATTACCTCCTGTGGTATGTCATCTGGGGCTGAAGACACTTTCAACAGGGCATGTGTAAGTTCTGGAAGCACAGACCGTACAGCCCATGCAGTCTTTTTCCCATGGCCAACAAAGCTTGACACAGTGTCACAACCCGTCAATGCATGGAACACTGATAGTGCACATGCTTTCTCGGGCCCAAGCCCTGCTGCAATTTCATGGGCTGCCAAATATCGAAAATTCTTACCAGTACCGAAAGCCAACCAAAGCTCATCCTCTGGTTGTAGAGTCTGAGTCACTGCCACAGCCAGCACCACAACATCAGTATCAACTGTTTGAATCATAATTTTGTGGTGGCCGTTTCTTGCTGGATGGGCTACGTGCAATAACATGCTTGTTCCAGGCATGGAAGCAGATCACTCTTCACTCCCAGTCGGAGACCTCCCCATCAGAAAGCGCTGGTGGACATGGTTGGTTCTCGTGTCGAAAGAACTCCTCTAGGTTTCCATCTCGGGTCTGGCAAGCAATGAATAACCTTGAAAAGAGCTCCATGTCCTGTTTGAGAGAGACCATTTTCTGTTTCGGTTTTGATACTCTCCTCACGGTTGAAGTACCAAACACCAGAAGCTTATTTCTTTGGTGAGGTGTTGTCCACTGTCTTTGTTCTCTCAACAAGGCGTTCTTTGGTGAAAGCTTCAAATTGGTGCTCTCCTATCTGCTTCACCTTTCTGACTACCTCAGCAGCTGAAGGTCCAGCAAGTTCCTTTGAGTGGAGAACAATCAGGTCCTTTCTTTCCTATTCAAATGGATTTCCAAAGTGTTCCATTGCACTGACCAAATATTGTACATCTTTGATGAATGAGACCTGGACACTTGTTGTTTGGTCATGGTGACGTGTGTTATCTGATTTCTTGGAATCAATCTCAAACTCCTGTATGGATCGTGCAACTTCTGGTACTGCTACCATCCATCGCAATAGTGCAGATGGGTTGTCAGTAAGGCCCACAGCACCACCATCTCCTTTAATGCAATCATTCATCTGCTCATGGGCCTGGTCAATGGCCATAGAGGAGAACACATTTTTGGTCTTCTGGACAGTGAATTTGCCTGCCTTAAATGCCTGAGCTACGTTAGGGTGCCTGGTTGTGCTTCAACATCCACTCTATTACTTTTTTTTTTTTTTCATTGGGTAACATTTCAATTACAATAAAATAGATGATAGTGTACTTAAAATTATAGATTTAATTTCAGAAATATGGCTGCCATCTTGTTGTAGGTGACCAGTGGTCACCAATTGTGACTATTGTGGTCACCATTTCTGAGTTAGAAGGAAGCTTCTGGCCAATTGTAAAGTTCCAAATTTGAATTCTGCACAAAGAAAAGGAAATAAAAAATAATACTGGTTTGACACCGAGATCACCCATATCAGACAGTCATAAAAGTGATGGCTGTGCCACGCCAAATTTCTTCCCCCTACAAAACCCCCCCCCCCCCCCCCATTTACTTCCGTGGTCATGTTTCCTCTTACGTCATTGACAGCGACCGATAGCACTTCGGCTTTGACTGCCCGTCGCTGGAAGGATACTTCGTCTTTGACAGCTGCTGGAATCTGAAGAAACCGATTATTGTTTGTTTTTTTGTACAGGCGCGAAACAGGACAGTCGCGTGCCGGTTAAGGACCCCCGGCAACTTTGTGATTTTATTGGACGCATCCCCGGAAGTAAATGGGGGGGGGGGGGGGGGGGGGGGCTGCAATCTTGAAGATGTCAGCCATCTTGAATATTGAAACATCATATTATATCCAGCGAACAGTTGTTACTGACAGCCATTTTGAAAGATGGCTGCCATGGGCGCCATTTTGAAAATTCATGGTGGCTCCATATCCAAATCTTTTGAGAATGCCTTTGGCTATAAGTGTACCAAATTTCATGCTTTTATCACAAAATGCACGATCGTTCTGGTTACCAGCTGCACTACAAGAGAACTTTCCAATGTCCGGTTCGGCTGTGATTCTACTTACTGAAAAACTTTGTCCATTTATCGAAGGAGAGTCAACAAGAATGCGGGCTCCCGTGGACGTGATAAAAAAGGTAGCGTGTGCTTTGTATTACCTGGCCGACAAGGGAAGACTACGGAAAACGGCGAATGCTTTTGGACAGGCAAAGCAGACTGTATCAGTTATTGTCTGCCATGTACTGTATGTCACATACTCAACGTCTAGGTCCAGAGTATTTTAAGTCATCAAAAACGAATGAACAATGAAGGTGAAGGCAAAAGAGTGAGGAGTGTCCTGACCAGATACCGTATTTCCTTGAATTGGCGCAGGGAATATAGTATTCGCACGTCTAGAATTACTGCCGGGTCAAACTCGTTTCTCAAAATAATTAACGCATGCTTGGCCTTATCGCCGGTTTATTATTGAAGCTGGATCAAATTCGTTTCGCAAAATATTAATTTTATTATCGCATGTCTATAATTTTCGCCGGGTCAAACTCGTTTCGCAAAATATTTAGCATATGGCTCGAACTTCCACCGGGTCAAATTCGTTACGTCACGAGTGACGCATCTGTCCTCCTTTTCAAAATGGAGGAAGCTGATTTCAGTAGTTTACAATCGCACAAAGGAAAAAAGATAAAGAGCTTTTCAGTAGGATTTAAGGTTCAAGCTATTGAATACCGGTACAGTATGCTAAAGAGAACAGTAAGCAGCTATGTTTTATTAATATACCGTAGCTGCGTGTGTGAAATACTGTATAAGTCATTAAATCACTCCCGCCTCCTGGTGGTAGAGGGCGCTGCCGCGCTAGTGATCCTTCTTGCGACTTCCTGTACTGCAGAAGAAGTGAACACACGCAGCAAGAGATTTATTTTTTCCCTCTGCCTGAACTTCTAACATGGAGGATCACATACAGGTATCTAAAATAAAACAGTTTTCTAAACTGGACTTTCAATCGAAGCAGGAGGTAATAATTAAAGGAATATCTCCATCGAAACAGAGACATTTAAAACTGAAGAAAGAAAATAAGGAAGACTTCTATAAACAAGTTATCGATGCTTTTGGTCAGAAGGAGCTGCAAATGGACTCCATTTATAAGTACAGGTAAGACCATAATAACGTTTTTGTTAATTAAATGTGCTTTTCATGATGGTATGCTTACATCACACTCAAAGCGCACGCCTAAATTTTATGGATTCCTTTTGGTAAACGCCGGAGTGAGAAGAGGTTTTAAAATAATTACCGCATGCACGGCCATCCCGCCGGTTTCCGGTAAACGCAGGTGTGACAGGAGGTTTTAAATTAATTAACGCCCCTGCGGCTATTCAAGGAAATACGGTATCTAAATACCCAGTTTGATTGTTGTAAAACTTTCACGTGTCCAATACAGATTTGGATAATGTATGATGGCTCAGGTGTGATTCACTACAATAGGGCCCCACAGCACACTGGATTGCGGGTAAGTGAAATACCACAACGCTGGATATTGTTCAGATAAGTTAAGTTTAAGAACTTGCACACAAAGCAACACTTTCCGCACATGCGTACTAGTTTGCGTTCCCCCGGCGGACGGAGGGGGTAAGGGGTCTTAAACGACTATTGTGTGTGTGTGGACAAGGATAAGGTTAGGTGGGATTTACCCTGGATAGAAGGGGCCTCATGCGTGGTTTTAGCTTGGTGGTGAGAAAGAATTTGCCATTAATTCCACGTGGGTGCTCGGCATTGTCCGTGGGTGCTCGGGTCCCGAAGCACGCACGGGATCGGTGCCTATGCAGTCAGGTGACCAGCAATTACACAACATACATTGGCCACTTCATTAAGTACACCTGCACATTTACAGCCGTCCGGTAGTTGAAGATTATTAAGTAATCACTAACATTTCAGCTAAATATTTTTTGGGATAATATTTAAACTTTATTCTCCTTTAACTTTTTTTTCTTTTAAAATTACAACTTTCTTGTATAATCAAATTTTATTTTTTCAATATTTTTTACACAAAATAGTTTTTCTCATATCTTCCGACTTTATTCTCGTTGTTGCAATTTAATCTCATTAACTCAAGCACATATTTCTTATGAGACACATTTTTCATTGTGTTATTATTTTTTTAATCATATTGTCAAGATTTGTTATCAAACTACAATTTAATTTTTGTAATAATTCAAAAGTTTCCCTGGGATCATCTATTTTTACTGCAGCTTTACTACATTTGTTTTTGTAATATTTTTATTTTATTTTGCTGAAATTGTAAGTCTTCCGTAGTAATACACACTTCCCCCTCCTAATACTAAATTAAAAAAAAATAAAGTATTGTATTATTACAATTGTATTATCATATTGTTAGGATTTTTTTTCATAAAATTAAAATAGTATTTTTGTAATGATTCACCAATTTCTATGGAATAATCTTTCTTGCACAAAACCCACAACTAGTGAAGTTGGCATGTGGTGTAAATCGTAAATAAAAACAGAATACAATGATTTTGAAATCCTTTTCAATGTATATTCAATTGAATCGTCAGACCAGAGAACACTTTTCCACTTTGCATCAGTCCATCTTAGATGAGCTCGGGCCCAGCAAAGCTAGCTGCGTTTCTGGGTGTTGTTGATAAATGGCTTTCGCTTTGTATAGTAGAGTTTTAACTTGCACTTACAGATGTAGCGACAAACTGTAGTTACTGACAGTGGTTTTCTGTAGTGTTCCTGAGCCCATGTGGTGATATCCTTTAAACACTGATGTAGGTTTTTAAAGCCTGAGGGATCGAAGGTCCGTAATATCATCGCTTACGTGCAGTGATTTCTCCATATTTTCTGAACCTTTTGATGATTTTACAGACCGTAGTTAGTGATATCCCTAAATTCCTTGCAATAGCTGGTTCAGAAATGTTGTTCTTAAACTCTTTGACAATTTGCTCACGCATTTGTTCACAAAGTGGTGACCCTCGCCCCATCTTTGTTTGTGAATGACTGAGCATTTCATGGCAGCTGCTTTTATACCCAATCATGGCACCCACCTGTTCCCAAATAACCACTTCACCTGTGGGATTTTCCAAATAAGTGTTTGATGAGCATTCCTCAACTTTTTTGCCACTTGTGCCAGCTTTTTTGAAACATGTTGCAGGCATCAAATTCCAAATGAGCTAATATTTGCAAAAAATAACAAAGTTTACCAGTTTGAACATTAAGTACCTTGTCTTTGCAGTCTACTCAATTGAATATAGGTTGAAAAGGATTTGAAAATCAATGTATTCTGTTTTTATTTACGATTTACACAACGTGCCAACTTCACTGGTTTTGGGGTTTGTATAATGATAACTTTATTCTGGTAATAATCCAAATTATTTTTTACTAAAAATAAAGACTTACCAAACAAAACCATTTCCTCATAAAGTAAAAAAACAATTATTCACTTTGTTGTTAATTTGTCTTGTAAGTTTTTTTTCCCTCCTGTGATATTTCAATTTTTTCCGCTTAATTTTACAAATTAATTATTGTAAAATTAAAGAGTCTTGTATTTTTATAAATATATATTTAGAATGTTAAAAAAAATTACCCCAAAACAACACTTTCTTCTAATATATTTAACTGCAATGTGACTTTTTGAAAGTTTGAGTCTTCAAAAAATAAATAAATAAATAAATAAATAAACATTTTGGAGACGTGACATTCATTAAAGAAAAAAAAAACTTAAAAAAAGGACATGATAGTACTGTGTGGACATGGCGTCAGATAGTGACCATTAACGTGCGCCTCAGCAGTGATGTGATGGACACATGATTAGCTGCTTCATTCATTATTGACAGATTTTCCGCCTGCAGTACACACATTCTCTATAGGTACTCTATAGCCTTCTTTAGCCAGCAGTGTGTGCTTGGTATGACTGAGATGTAAGAGGAGTGTGGGGGAGGGGGACATATCTACCTGTCTTCAATGTGTCCTGACAGATCGCTCACACAGAGTATCTGGTGGCATGCTGAATAATTGAGGAGGATGAGGAGGAGGAAGGTCAGGGCCAACAATGCAGCAGTAATGTCCACACGACGTCCAAGCTTCAAAGAGACAAGAGGACATAAAGAAGGGCAGTGGCGCACCTGTGAGTGGGAAATAGAGATTGAATCCTGCTTGAATAAGTCTTAGCTTGTGAGTCAGCAACCCGCGGCTCTAGAGCTGCATAGCGCCGGCTTAGTGGCTCCCCGGAGCTTTTTCAAAAATGGAAAAAGTTGAGGGGGGGGGAATACATCTTAGATTTAATATAGTTTCTGTAGGACAAACAAGCCACAAACCTTCCTAATTGTTAGACTGTTTATATTTAACATGCTTCAATGATGAGAGTATTTGGCGTGCGCCATTTTGTCCTTTTAAATTCAGCGGGCCTTGAACTCACCGCAATTTGTTTACATGCACAACTTTCTCCTACGTTGCCACAGAAGGACGTGTTTTATGCCACTCCTTTTTTGTCTCATCTTGTCCACCAAATGTTTTATGCTGTGCGAGAATGCAGAAAAGTGAGCTTTGTTGATGTTATTGACTTGTTGGAGTGCTACTCAGGCATATTTGGTCACTGCATGACTGCAAGCTTATCAATGCTAACACGTAATTTAGGCTAGCTGTATATACATATTGCATCATTATGCCTCGTTTGTAAGTATATTTGAACTCGTTTAATTTCCTTTACTTATGTCCTCTGTGTATTTAATTTATATTTGTATGTCTCATGACACATTATCTGTATGTAATGTTGGCTGCATGTTTTGATAGTTGTGTGTCATGTTGTTCCAGACCACAGCAAACATTACCCAGCTTGCAAAGATTGTAAAAAATCCATTAGAAGATGTTTCCTTTAACTTGGACACACACATCTATGCCTTAGGCCATTTTAAGCCAGTCATTTCCAGGAGAAGCCTCCGTTTTACTAATGTTTTCCTATGTTGTAAAAAAGTGTAGAATAAATATTACATTTCAACATTTCTGTCAATGAAGATTTGTGTCAGCCTGCGACACATTTTGATAGTAGGCTAATATAACTATACAGACACTTGCATCATGTGTTGCCTTCATTATAACACTTACATAAGGCTTTTGATTTTTTGGGGCTCCAGACAGATTAGGTTTTTTTTTTTGGTCCAATATGGCTCTTTCAATCGTTTTGGTCGTCGGCCCCTGTCTTAGCTGAACGCTGATGAAGACCTGAAGTTTGTTCTTTCATGCAAACATGAAACATGTCATTAAAAATAGGAAATGTATTTTCTTTGAAATTCGTATTCTTGTGGCCAGACCTGTGTGTTTACTTCCATACTTGACGTTTTCGGTCTGTGGAAGGCTGCAGTTGTAACCAAAACCGTCACATAAGAATAACAAATTGCATACAATTTTGATGACCTCTGATTTTCTTTGCTTCTGGGTACATTGGAATTATATGTCTTTTTAATTTGTGAATATTAGAAAAAAAAACATTATTTGGTGTAAAAAGTAGAAAATACATCTTTTATTGACAAGAATAATGTTATCACATACACGTTTGGCTACAGTATTCTAATTTTTCATTATATGATTACATTTGGCACTCAAGCTTTTGAAAAAGTTGGTGATAATTACAGTATAACAAAATATATACAGTATGTCAAGTGTTTGATTGTAATACCACTGGTGATTTCTGGGGGCGCCAGTGAGTCATGATACTGTAACATGCTTTTGCGATTCAGTAAACGTGCAGTTAGCGCCTCTCAGGAAGTGTTGTCCCCCTGCTGACTTCAAATGTAAAGCACTAATTAGCACATTACCTTCGTTTCCCAGCCCACTGTAAACTCACTTGTTGTTTGCTTGCTAACCATTTTTTACGCATCCTTTAATGTGTCTTTGCCCCGGCCACGTGATCGTTAGCGTCGCTAGGTGACAAAATGTCAATAGTTTATGCTCTGCAGCTTCATGTCCGTCTTCCTCTGCAGCGCGGCAGGAAGTAGCGGCAGATTGGCGTTAGCGGCACAGCGGCACAGAGTCGAGCGTGATTGGACAGAGTTCCTTTTGGACCCGACCGCCGCCATCTCCCCCCTCATGACCCTCCCCGTCAGAGGGTGTCTCGGCGAGGGAAGGGTTTTGGAGCCGCTCACCTGGAGTCCAGTGGCGCCAGAGACCCATACCACCTTCCTGCCTCGTCCTTCCTTCAGCGCTTGGTGGCGGAGGAGGGGCAGCGTGGTGGGCGGGGCTCTGTGCATTTTCGGAGAAGCGGCGCTCTCCTCCAACGTGTTCAACCAGAGGAGGCCCTGAACTGTGGGACAATCACCCCCGCCGTTTGCACGCCGGATTTCTCTCGATGGGCCGCTGTCTCTGATTGGCTCGGCGGGTGAGTCTTCCTTGTCTGGCCAAACGAGACGGCACAAACAGATTATTTCTATTTTTGTTAAAAGTTCCTCATTATGCAAACGATGCTAATGTGTTCTTAAAGGCCTACTGAAACCCACTACTACCGACCACGCAGTCTGATAGTTTATATATCAATGATGAAATCTTCACATTGCAACACATGCCAATACGGCCGGGTTAACTTATAAAGTGCAATTTTAAATTTCCCGGGAAACTTCCGCTTGAAAACGTCTATGTATGATGACGTATGCGCGTGACGTCAATGGTTGAAGCGGAAGTATTGGGACACATTGTATCCTAATACAAACAGCTCTGTTTTCATCGCAAAATTCCACAGTATTCTGGACATCTGTGTTGGTGAATCTTTTGCAATTTGTTTAATGAACAATGAAGACTGCAAAGAAGTAAGCTGTAGGTGGGATCGGTGTATTAGCGGCCGGCTGCAGCAACACAACCAGGAGGACTTTGAGTTGGATAGCAAACGCGCTATCCGACGCTAGCCGCCGACCGCATCGATGATCGGGTGAAGTCCTTCATCGCTCCGTCGATCGCTGGAACGCAGGTGAGCATGGGTGTTGATGAGCAGATGAGGGCTGGCGTAGGTGGAGCGCTAATGTTTTTATCATAGCTCTGACGAGGTCCCGTAGCTAAGTTAGCTTCAATGGCGTTGTTAGCAACAGCATTGCTAGGCTTCGACAGGCGGCACAGCATTAACCGTGTGGTTACAGGTCCAGTGTTTGGTTTGGTGTCTCCTGATAGTACTATTGTTGATCTTCTGTCTATCCTTCCAGTCAGGGGCTTATTTCTTTTGTTTCTATCTGCATTTAAGCACAATTCTATCACGTTAGCTCCGTAGCTAAAGTGCTTCACCGATGTATTGTCGTGGAGATAAAAGTCACTGTGAATGTCCATTTCGCGTTCTCGACTCTCATTTTCAAGAGGATATAGTATCCAAGGTGGTTTAAAATACAAATCCGTGATCCACAATAGAAAAAGGAGAAAGTGTGGAATCCAATGAACCCTTGTACCTAAGTTACGGTCAGAGCGAAAAAAAGATACGTCCTGCACTGCACTCTAGGCCTTCACTCTGACGTTCCTCATCCACAAATCTTTCATCCTCGCTCAAATTAATGGGGTAATCGTCGCTTTCTTGGTCCGAATCGCTCTCGCTGCTGGTGTAAACAATGGGGAAATGTGAGGAGCCCTTCAACCTGTGACGTCACTGCTATCCCTGTTTAAATAAAACAATTTCATTTCAGTAGGCCTTTAAAGCCTGGTTATGAGTGCTGTACACCAGTGTTTTTCAACCTTTTTTGTGCCAAGGCGCATTTTTTTCATTGAAAAAATCTGGAGGCACACCACCAGCAGAAATCATTACAAAATTAAACTCAGTTGACAGTAAAAAGTCGTTGTCGCAATTGTTGGATATTAATTTAAACCATAACCAACCATGCATCACTATAGCTCTTGTCTCAAAGTAGGTGTACTGTCACGACCTGTCACATCACGCTTTGACTTATTTTGAGTGTTTTGGGTTTTCCTGTGTGTAGTGTCTTAGTTCTTGTCTTGCGCTCCTATTTTGGTGGCTTTTTCTCTTTTTTTGGTATTTTCCTGTAGCAGTTTCCTTTGAGCGATATTTCCCGCATCTACTTTGTTTTAGCAATCAAGAATATTTCAGTTGTTATTATCCTTCTTTGTGTGTACATTGTTGATTGTCATGTCATGTTCGGATGTACAATGTGGACGCCGTCTTTGTTCCACAGTAAGTCTTTGCTGTCGTCCAGCATTCTGTTTTTGTTTACTTTCAATCAATCAATCAATGTTTATTTATATAGCCCTAAATCACAAGTGTCTCAAAGGGCTGTACAAGCCACAACGACATCCTCGGTGTCGAGTGGGTCTGACATAATATTGTGAAAGTCCAACACATCAGCGAAAGTCCAGTCCATGGTGGGGCCAGCGGGAACCATCCCGAGCGGAGACGGGTCAGCAGCGTAGAGATGTCCCCATCTGATGGACAGGCTAGCGGTCCACCCCGGAGCAGAGTAGAAAAGAAAAGAAAAGAAACGGCAGATCAACTGGTCTAAAAAGGGAGTCTATTTAAAGGCTAGAGTATACAAATGAGTTTTAAGATGAGACTTAAATGCTTCTACTGAGGTAGCATCTCTAACTTTTACCGGGAGGGCATTCCATAGTATTGGAGCCCGAATAGAAAACGCTCTATAGCCCGCAGACTTTTTTTGGGCTCTGGGAATCACTAATACTTTGTAGCCAGTTCAGTTTTAGTTTCGTTCTGCATAGCCTTCCCTAAGCTTCAATGCCTTTTCTTAGGGGCACTCACCTTTTGTTTAAGCATTAGATACCTTTTTACCTGCACGCTGCCTCCCGCTGTTTCCGACATCTACAAAGCAATTAGCTACCGGCTGCCACTTACTGATATGGAAGAGTATTACACGGTTACTCTGCTGAGCTGTAGACAGCACCGACACTCAACAACAACACATCATTTACAGACTATAATTACTAGTTAGCAAAAAATATGTTTAACCCAAATAGGTGAAATTAGATAATCTCCCACAGCACACCAGACTGTATCTCACCGCGGCACAGTAATTCAAAAACATTGAGATAGAAGGCAGCACACGAGTGGAACAAAGATAAATAACATCAAATATTTACTATTTACGCAGCAGTGGTTGAAAAACACTGCTGTACCCAACAACACACTCTGACAATAACCCAAAGTTGTCATTGGGCCTGTAGTTCTGTGTTACCGTCAAGAAGCAGAGTCTCTCTGGTGTCCAAGCTGGCGGCCGGATCCTCATCATTGGCTTCCTGGGAGGTGGCGGGGATCAGAGGGGGCAGAGAGGACGACGGGGGACGTTTCTCATCGTCTTCTTGCTCTGCTCTCATCCTTACACGTCGCTTCTCCGCCACTTGGCGAGCCTTTGGATGTCTGATTGGCCGCTTGGAGCTGTCACCCTGAAAAGGGGGTAGGAGCACGAGGATGTTTTTTTTTTTTAAACCCCGCCCTCACTGATGCGTACACTCACCTTGTTGATCTTCGCCACTTCAAGGCTTCTCTTGTGTTTGGTAAGCAAGAGGTGATAGGAGGCCATGACGGCGGAGGGTCGGTTGGCGGTGAGCGTGTGCGTCGTTTCCGAAAGCGAGTAACCCAGCGTGTCAGTCATGTGCGCCAGCACAGATGCGTCGAGATCCTCCGCCTGCAACCTGGGAGGGGAGGTGGCGGCGAGATGAGGCAACATTGCCAGGCTGGCACTTAGTCAATGTGTGGATTTGATGTTGGACAGCTAATGTGTACGAATGTGACTGATGGAGATCTGACAGGCCAGTGCATTTTTTTAAAGATGTGTAGCGAAGTATGGGGAATGAGTTTTGGAAGTGAGAGCGTAGGAACATGTATTACTGTTAGCATCAGGGCTAACTGGCTAATTTGGGGCCCTGAGCAAAATTTTATTTAGAGCCCACCCAATTTTACAACACTTTTTATTTGTGTGAAATGATTTTGATACTGTAGGAGCCTAAATGCTATTTAAGTTAATTTACATTTTATGGAAGGTGCTTTATGTTTATTCAGCCAAAAGGGGACTATTTGCTTTACTTGAATAATATGAAAATGTATATATTGCATGTTTGGAGTAATTATAAGGCGCACCCTATTGGTAATCTTTACTTTTGTGTGAATAATTTGATACAGTTGGACACAGTGTATTAGGGGTAATGGCAGTCAGGTATGGTGGAATCGAGCCTCACAGTTTTTTGACCTTATTCTTACTCTTTCTTACTGTAACACACTCTCTTTTTTTTGCCATGCTTTTTATCCCATATCATTATTGTTTGAAAACAATACAAAGAGGAGCGTCCGGAGTTTTTTGTTGTTGTTGCCGCAGCAAGCGGGAGCAGGAGAAAGTAGAGGAGCGTCAAGCGAAGGCTTCATTGGGAAACTACAGATACTATTTGACTCAAACTTGAATTGAATTAACAATGATATCATGGCTATGGTTTAAATTTATTTGGAACATGAATGCAGTCACAGTATGTATGATATATCATATAATTTACATATTGTCATTTTTTTATAACATGTCTGAAAAGGAGTAAGTAATCCTACCTATTATGGTATATTAATGTATATATTAAAATATGTTGTGGACTAAAACATATTCATGGGATAGAAATTGTTTTTAGTGCAAAATAACTTTAACATGATTAATGCAGCTGAGATAGGCTCCAGCACCCCCAGCGACCCAAGTGGTAGAAAATGGATGGATAAATGGATGATTAAAACGTAACTTAACAAGCCAAAGTTCCCACGAACGCAGTATGTCCGCCTTACATTAACGCTGTGCGCCATGAAGGACTGTGATCAAAACCATGGAAAAATACATTCTTATCAGTGACAGAGCAGAAAGGGGCTACGAATATGTTTGCGGTAACCTGTCACATGAAACGCACACTCATCCATTAATTGACATTTTACAAGCGCTCCTTCTTGGGGCGTTGGGTCCTACTACTGTGTGATCTCCGTATAAGGAGGGGCGGCCCTGGTTAGCATCATTAAATAGTCACTGTTGCACAATAAGGGACTTTTTAAAGATGATGCTGTGTCACTTTTTCTTTGGCTATCTGCTCGATGCCATCGTAACAGATGCCTGCTAGTCAGTCTCTCCAGGATTTTGGTGTAATTGTATTCACTTAAAATGCCTTAATTCACACAGCAGGTTTTTCGGAGATTTGTGGCAAAATTTGCAATGTTTTTAAAGGCTTTTCTTTTTTTTAATAACATGAAAAAAAATGTTTTTCATCAATTTGATGTCAATCTTTGAAGTGGTCCTTCGAAAAATAACCTCAAAAAGCACACAATTTAGCCAAAAATTGGAAAACAAATATTGTATGAATGTTTTACTCCTTTTATACCACATATACTTAAGAGTACACTAGATGGCACACACTCGGCGCTCATTGTCAAATTACTCTTTTAATTTAGTCTAACTAACATTAGTAATGACGCTGACATTGGCCAAAATATGCCGGGAGTTTGGGAAGTTGTGGTTTTTGGATAAAATTGCGAGGTCGCTCATAATTTGTGGGGATTGGTTGAATTTGCGTGAATCCACAACATCCTGACTCGTGTGGCTGTGCTGTAGTACGTGTGAGCATGGCCGTAACTACCATTGAGGACATCATGTCCTTGGTATTTTCTTTAAGTGACAAGAAGATGATGCAAATTTACTTTGTGTGGGACATCGGAAATTATCGTATCGGTTTCAAAATTATCGGTATCGGTTTCAAAAAGTAAAATTCATGACATTTTAAAACGCCGCTGTGTACATGGACGTAGGGAGAAGTACAGAGCGCCACTAAACCTTGAAGGCACTGCCTTTGCGTGCCAGCCCAATCACACAATATCTACGGCTTTTCCCACACACAAGTGAATGCAAAGCATACTTGGTCAACAGCTATACAGGTCACACTGAGAGTAGCCGTAGAAACAACTTTAACACTGTTACAAATATGCGCCACACTGTGAACCCACACCAAACAAGAATGACAAACACATTTCGGGAGAACATCCGCACCGTAACACAACATAAACACAACAGAACAAATACTCAGAACCCCTTGCAGCACTAACTCTTCCGGGACGCTACAATATACACCCCCCGCTACCAACCCTATACAACCCCCCCCCACACACCTCAACCCCGCCCCCCTAACCCCGCCCACCTCAATCTCCTAATGCTCTCTCAGGGAGAACATGTCCCAAATTCCAAGCTGCTGTTTTGAGGCATGTTAAAAAAAAAAGCACTTTGTGACTTCAATAATAAATATGGCAGTGCCATGTTGGCATTTTTTTCCATAACTTGAGTTGAAGTTGTTCTCTTATTTTGGAAAACCTTGTTACATTGTGTAATGCATCCAGCGGGGCATCACAACAAAATTAGGCATAATAATGTGTTAATTCCACAACTGTATATATCGGTATCGGTTGATATCGGTATCGGTAATTAAGAGTTGGACAATATCGGAATATCGGATATCGGATATCGGCAAAAAAGCCATTAACGGACATCTCTAATTGAAATTGCAATACAACTTTTAAATTGATGTTTTAATGATGTGAAAATTGTTTAATACGCTAAACTTCAGCATATTAATAAAAAAAAAAGTGGACTATTAGAAAATCATGCTGATTGTCAAAGATGTTAGATAATATAACACTTCATAGTTCTACCTCAATTCATTGGGTTGCTCAAGGTAAATAGTATTTATTTGGTGTTGGGGTACACATGATGTCAGCCTTTCAAAGCTCCTCTTGGACCACCATTCTTTTTCCTCTGTATTTGTCAAAACCTAGCTGTGGCCCTGCGTGTGTGAACATTCCACAATCCACAGTGAAGCTGGCCCAGGCGGGTTACACCAATAGTGAAGGCCAAGGAAGAAGAGTGTGATAACCATACAACAAGAAATGTCCTGGCTGCTCAGTAAAATCGGGCAAAACAAGTCAATAAGAGAAATGTAATCGGTTTAGATCGGAGAACAAATCTGTCAAAGCAATTGCGGTGAATCAAAGGTGCACTTTTTAATTGTGATCGCATTTCCACAGTCTGATAAAAGGCTTCCAAGTCGCACTTTGACGCACAAAAACCGACCACAAGACTTTTCATTTGCCTTCATTTCCTGGCTGGCGAGCAGACAGCAGTGTCTCAAGTGGCAAACATGCTCTAAACTCATAACGCCTTGAATGCGACGCACATGTCTTTCTGCTCTAAAGAAGATATGTTAGTGTGTGGGCTACCTGTTATTGTGTGAGCGTATGTGTAGCGGCCTCTTGGCGTAGCCCTCATTGATCCATCTCCTCTGCATGGCCGCTCGGACGCTGGGTCTCTTCTCCGGGTCCGGCTCCAGGAGATACATCACAAACGTTACGGCGCCTGTGCGGTGGAAGTGGTATTTTAAGAAAACTGGCGACACTCCGTGCTGACTTCAGAAAGATAACCAGAACGTCGTTCGGTGTTTCAAATGTGTTTGTTGTTACAAACCCGTACAGTCGATGACGTCATTACTCTGCTTCTAGACACACTTCATACACATCTGGTCTGCCAGAGAATAAGAAAAAGTAGCAGAAGGGAAAAGCGCTTTATTGACTTATATTTATCTTTAGGCGCCTCTAAATTTTAGCGATTAGCATCAAATGTAGCAATGTTTTCTTGTCTTTGGAGACTAACATGAAAGCAAGTATTGCTCTTCTTTAGTGTTACTAAAACGGCCTTCTTTCATCTCCGTAATATCGCTAAAATTCGTTCCATTTTGTCCACTAGCGACGCTGAGATCATTATTCATGCGTTCGTTAAATCTCGTCTTGATTACTGTAACGCATTATTTTCGGGTCTACCTATGTCTAGCATTAAAAGATTACAGTTGGTACAAAATGCGGCTGGTAGACTTTTGACAAGAACAAGAAAGTTTGATCATATTACGCCTATACTGGCTCACCTGCACTGGCTTCCTGTGCACTTAAGATGTGACTTTAAGGTTTTACTACTTACGTATAAAATACTACACGGTCTAGCTCCATCCTATCTTGCTGATTGTAATGTACCATATGTCCCGGCAAGAAATCTGCGTTCTAAGAACTCCGGCTTATTAGTGATTCCTAGAGCCCAAAAAAGTCTGCGGGCTATAGAGCGTTTTCTATTCGGGCTCCAGTACTCTGGAATGCCCTCCCGGTAACAGTTAGAGATGCTACCTCAGTAGAAGCATTTAAGTCCCATCTTAAAACTCATTTGTATACTCTAGCCTTTAAATAGACCCCCCTTTTAGACCAGTTGATCTGCCGTTTCTTTTCTGCTCTGCCCCCCTCTCCTTTGTGGAGGGGGGGCACAGGTTCGGTGGCCACGGATGAAGTGCTGGCTGTCCAAAGTCGGGACCCGGGGTGGACCGCTCGCCTGTGCATCGGTTGGGGACGTCTCTGCGCTGCTGACCTGTCTCCGCTCGGGATGGTCTCCTGCTGGCCCCACTATGGACTGGACTCTCACTATTATGTTAGATCTACTATGGACTGGACTCTCACAATATTATGCTAGATCCACTCGACAATCATTGCACCGGTCGCCCGGGCGGTGGGGGGAGGGGGGTCCCCACATCTGCGGTCCCCTCCAAGGTTTCTCATTGTCCCATTGGGTTGAGTTTTTCCTTGCCCTGATGTGGGATCGGAGCCGAGGATGTCATTGTGGCTTGTGCAGCCCTTTGAGACACTCGTGATTTAGGGCTATATAAGTAAACATTGATTGATTGATTGATTCTTAACGAGCAGCAAGTCCTGCTATGCCTGCTTAGGACATAAAAAAACAAAGGCAAAAAAAGTGACAGAGTAAAGTCTATGTCTATTTACAAACATTGTTGTTTTGCTTTTCATGTTTTTGAAATTTTTTGTCTCTTCCACGATGTCCATAAAAATGACATGCTTCATGCGTTATGACCAATTATGCATATTTGACGTTGGCGTCATCTAGCTGCTGGCCCCTGCAACATACTTCCATAGATAGATTACAGTCCGGTGGGAAACACTGCACCCAGTAAAGTGCAATCCTAACAATGTTTTGATTGGTAAAATCACAAAAATCTGGGTGATACTGAACTACTCCAGTCTTGTAGGTGGCGCTAATGCACATTACGGAGCAGATGAACAACACAGCAACCACCACAGAGCCACTATGGACTTCAATGGGTCACAGTCAGTGATGGGCAATCCACTTGGAAAATGTAATAAGCTAAGCTAAAAGTTACTCTAGTTAAGCTACAGGGGTAGCTCTCCCCAGTGACTTATAGCAAGCTACACGGCAAAAGTAGCTTGCTACATACATTATGACGCCCAGTATGACATGCATTAAGCTACATATTCCACTTTTAACGGAATTTATATCTATGGGCCCACATATATAATATCAATTATTATGTAACTGAGACTGTACAAATTGACCCAATAAGGGTCCATCACTATTAACTATCTGTCATTTAGATTGGGACACACTACAAATACCTCTAGGGGTCCCTGCAACCCACTGTGTGTATTTATTTTAGTTTGCCTTTTCTTTGCCCCCCCCCCCCATAATGTTATTCATTTTCTTTGCCTACAGTAAAAAAACCCAGCATCTATCTATAGCTTGACAAAAAAAACAAAAAAACTATAGCAATCTCTATTTTCATTACCCCTACAAATGTGCAGTACCTAAATATTGCGATAAGAAACTGGTAATGGAAACACCCATATTTTGAAAAACCTCTCAAATATCGCTAAAATATTTTCGTGCTCTCATTGAGACGTTTTGATATTGAAGTATTTCGGAAAAAGCATGATGAAAACTCTGTATTCGCATTTAGAGGGCACCTAAACACAGAACCGACGGGCACCAATGTAGGACAACTAGGGCAGACGGGTCGTCTCGCGGGTCCTTTCCCCGCAATAGAGGCCGACCAGCAGAATCAGAGAGACCCACATGCTGGAACAAGTGTCAAGGAGGTCGTAAGGATGTTGCCTTTGAGCGATCACTCGCTACCTTCGTCATCTTATGACATCATGGCAACAGCAGTGGCTGCAATGTCTTCCTCAAAGTGGAGTCTCGCGGGATGACATTTTACGAGAAACTCGAAACACCCTTTAATGGAAACACCTAGAAGTCGCAAATGTTCTTAATCAAAATTTTAGCAATACCGCTTTTATTTTGCAATACACAGCAATGAAAATGCAGCAATAGACTTGTGTGTTGTTTGGGAACAGTTGGTAATGGTTATGTGCAGTAAAACTTTTAATGAACTCAACTCACCTTAATGTGTGTTCCTAAATTTGTGTTGGAAGTCTTAGATGAAGAGAGCAGTTATGGTTTTGGTTTGCAGAGTAAACCATTAAAAACTAAGGTTTTGGGCATATTTTCTCTAAACACTAAATATCGTCTAAATATTGTCTAAATATGGCCAAGGACACGTCACGCATTGTTGTGGGTTTTGTTGACGTTGTCTTCATCATTAAAGGAAAATCTGCAAGAGAGAATCCCTCTGCCATTGGGGTATGTTTTTTTCTCTGAGTCGTCAGCTTAAAACGTCCCTCTGTCTCCGACTCCCTCGAGTTTCGCCTTGTCTTGCCTCTGATTGGCCAGTCTGTAATGTTTCTGTAATGTATGGATGTTCTTATTCATCCAGGTCATTGCATTTGCTGGGTATTATTTTTGGCCTAGATTTGCAGTCATTTTTTTCTCTTTGTAGCTTTGATGGTCCTCAAACAAAGCTAAGCTACAGGAACCGTTGGTTGCTGCCCATCACTGGTCACAACCTAACTTGGCCCCAATGCAAGTGGACTTCAACAGTCAATTGTCATAACAATACATGCACCTTTATCCAGATCTGCAACAAAACATTTTATGGCAAAGAGTAGTGTCAATTTAAAAAAAATTGCCATCGGGAATGCATTGCTCGCATTCAAGGAAGGCTTTTTCTAATGTTTTGACTCTCTCCTGTGAAAAATGAAGTGAACAGGTGCTTAATGTTGTGTCCATTATCGATCCAGGAATGCGACACAACAAAAAAATCAACACATTGGGGTAGAGAAAGTTAAACACGGAGTTGGTGTCACTAAAAAGGCATCAGAGTGATACATCGTGTTACTGCGATTGACCTTTGCTGACGTCGCTGGGGATGCTGCCGATGTCGCCGTTGATCATCTTCTGGTGCAGATGTTTGATGTTGAATGGCTCCACGGTGAAGGGCAGCGTCCCTGTCAACATGGCGAACATACTCACGCCTCTGTCAACACACACACACACACACACACACACACATGCGCACACATGAACACACAAGCACACACATTCCGACAACTTTATTAGGTTCACAATTTGATGAGATCCAATACATGAGTTGTATCCACAATTTAAATAATGTTGAGTTTAATGTAACTATTTCACGCACATGGACCAAACGTCCACCTTGGGTCCGTACTTCCTGTGGGCGAGCAGCTCAGGGGCGGCATAGGCGGGGCTTCCGCACTGCGTGGTGAGCAGCTCAGGAGGTAAAGACTCCGCCTTCAGGGTGTTGCTCAGGCCAAAGTCTGCGTGGCAAAGCGACTTACGTGAACACGTTTTAATCTGCTTGAACACAAACGCGGTCTGCTTACAGGACGTACCGACTATCTTGATGTTGTTACGGTCGTCGAGCAGGAAGTTCTCAATCTTCAAATCTCTACCAGACAAGACAAAAAGAACGTTACACCACAATATTTGACATTTGAAGTGGGTTCCTGCCAGGTTTGCCTGCTATGCGATGCAGTAGGAATATCAAAGTAAAGTAGCTTTTCTTTTCGCGAGTTAATTATGCCCCATGAATTCTGCCTAGCAACTAGAGGCCACACGACAATCGTTAAATAAATCAAAACTTTATTTATATAGCACTTTTCATACACAGGAAAGTTGCAACACAAAGGGCCTAATCTACTAAGATCCAAATACCATGCGCTAAACAGTGTGTGCAAACAATACAATTACGTGTACTATTAGTGGGCGTGTTGCGTGTGATCTACTTAGACTGCGTGTGCAATTCATTGGCGCAGACCACCCTATATAAATGAGGTTTTTGAGTGTACTGCATGGCTTTAACCATGGAGATACCCATTTACTGCACATTCATGTTACCGGGCTCTTACCTGTGACCTTTTCTTAGGTTTTGAATCATGCAGCAGACCATTATGAACCACTTGCAGTGTATTTACAATGGAACCCACTTTTTTACCGCGCTGAAAGTGCGCTCACGGGAAATGCTGGCACTAACTGCGAGCGTCTGTTGGAATGTTCCGGGTGCAAGAAAATGCATGTTGCAACAAATGATTTCATTTGTATGAAAAAGCGAACGTCATATTAGCTCCTTAAGTCACCCAGCAGCTATAAAGTTATACAACTTTATTGCTAAATAGACGATATGTCTGATATTTTTATTTTTGACAGTCCATGTATGTTGACAAGCTTATGTAGCACGGAGCTTCAGTGCGATCGACTCCTTTCTCACAACCATTTCTGCTCAGCAGCAAGTTTGCACTTGATATACTAAATAAAAAAGTAAAACTGCGCTCGCTGTACAATATTGATAAATCACACTGTGTGTGCTAAGTAATTATATTTGCATCTCATCCTCCCAGTACTGTGGGTATTCTGATAATATTGTGCAAATTCATGAAGTCAGACACGCTGAATGAATTATGCTCCTTATTTTGCTCACTTAAGAGACACAATCGTCCGTGCACACGTTTAGTAGATCAGCTTTGTGTGTTCTATCAAGTGTGTACCTGTTTTAGTACACTTTGTAAATCAGGCCCAGAGTGCTTTACACCAGTTTAAAAATTAAAAAAGAAAGATAAAATTAAAACGCACAAACACATTCACCCACAGCACCATTGACAATAACAACAAGATATAACTTGCATTCTTTGCAACATTTTCTTTAGGTTTTATAATGAATTCTTAATTTGAATGATACATTTTGCACTGGGAAGTACGAATAAATGACATTTATTCAAGTAAAATGAAAACTTTGTTCTGTATGACATTCTGTGTCAAAATGTTGAAATGTTTTTTAAAGTTATTTTAAATAATGCAAGTGAGTAATAACTTGTGATTAATCAGGATGAATCCAAATTCAAAATTGTAATTAACACTACACGACACTACACACACTGATTTATATATATACATATATATATATATATATATATATATATATATATATATATATATATATATATATATATATATATATATATATATATATATATATATATATATATATATATATATATATATATATATATTAGGGCTGTCAATGTTAACGCGTTAACACCTGTGATGAATGTCATTTTTTTATAGCGTTATCGTAAATGGAAAAATATTCATCACAGTGTTCGTTTTGAGCGCCAGAAGGTGGCGTGCATTGCACGGGCAGTGATCACATCATAAGCCAGTGTGACGATAGTTAGAACGATGTGCTCTGCGCCCTTCAAAACAAACTCGACAGAACTCGAACATCACATGGACAAAGATAAGACTTTCTGGAGGAAAGTTCTGTGGTCAGATGAAACAAAAATTGAACTGTTTGGTCACAATACCCAGCAATATGTTTAGAGGAGAAAAGATGAGGCCTTTAATCCCAGGAACACTAAGCCTCCTGCCGAGCATGGTGGTGGTAGTATTATGCTCTGGGCCTGTTTTGCTGCCAATGGAACTATTACCTCCAAATTCTTCAGGACAACCTAAAATCATCAACCCGGAGGTTGGGTCTTGGGCGCAGTTGGGTGTTCCAACAGGACAATGACCCCAAACACACGTGAAAAGTGGTAAAGGAATGGCTAAATCAGGCTAGAATTAAGGTTTTAGAATGGCCTTCCCAAAATCCTGACTTAAACGTGTGGACAATGCTGAAGAAACAAGTCCATGTCAGAAAACCAACAAATTTATGTAAATTTTGACCACGACTGTATATGTATATACAGTCGCAATCAAAAGTTTACATAGACTTGTAAGGAACATAATGTCATGGCTGTCTTGAGTTTCCAATAATTTCTACAACTCTTATTTTTTTGTGACAAATTGATTGGAGCACATACTTGTTGGTCACAAGAAACATTCATGAAGTTTGGTTATTTTATGAATTTATTATGGGTCTACTGAAAATGTGACCAAATCAGCAATGTTAATATTTGGTTACATGTCCCTTGGCAAGTTTGACTGCAATAAGACGCTTTTGGTAGCCATCCACAAGCTTCTGGCAAGCTTCTGGTTGAATTTTTGACCACTCCTCTTGACAAAATTGGTGCAATTCAGCTAAATTGGTTGGTTTTCTGACATGGACTTGTTTCTTCAGCATTGTCCACACGTTTATTAAGTCAGGACTTTGGGAAGGCCATTCTAAAACCTTAATTCTAGCCTGATTTAGCCATTCCTTTACCACTTTTGACGTGTGTTTGGGGTCATTGTCCTGTTGGAACACCCAATCACATTTTCCAAAGTCCTGACTTAAACGTGTGGACAATGCTGAAGAAACAAGTCCATGTCAGAAAAGCAACACATTTAGCTGAACTGCACCAATTTTTTCAAGAGGAGTGGTCAAAAATTCAACCAGAAGCTTGCCAGAAGCTTGTGGATGGCTACCAAAAGCGCCTTATTGCAGTGAAACTTGCCAAGGGACATGTAACCAAATATTAACATTGCTGTATGTATACTTTTGACCCAGCAGATTTGGTCACATTTTCAGTAGACCCATAATAAATTCATAAAAGAACCAAACTGTGACCAACATGTATGTGCTCCAATCACTCTATCACAAAAAAATAAGAGTTGTAGAAGGTATTGGAAACTCAAGACAGCCATGACATTATGTTCTTAAACTTTTGATTGCGACAGTTTATATATATATATATATTATATATATATATATATATATATATATATATATATATATATATATATATATATATATATATATATATATATATATATATATATATATATATATATATATATATATATATGTATATATATATATATATATATATATATATATATATATATGTATATATATATATATATATATATATATATATATATATATATATATATATATATATATATATATATATGTGCATGGGAGAGGAAGGTGCTGTTGGCCACTACAGCGCCATCGTTGAGGGACTTCATTAGGGAGGAAGTCTATGATGTTGTGATGATGTGTGAATCATGGTGCCGGTACTGCGTGATGAGGTCATTGCCTGGTAATAACATTCCCGCCTTCTGAGGAGCCAAGTAAAGCCCACTGCAGTGCTGTGCGTGTGTGTGTGGGTGTGTGTTTGTGTGTGTGTGTGCGTGCGAGATGTACTCAAATACTTCCAAAGTCACACCTTCTACTCCCACACTGCATCCACATTTTGCAGCTCTGCGGCCTGTTAATATCCTGTCAACTCCTCTGTGTGCGCACGTTCTTACACAGTACGAGTGTGTGTAGGGATGGGAATTGATAAGATTTTTCTAGTTCCGATTCCATTTTCGATTCTGCTTGAGGATTCGGTTCTTTATCGATTCACTTATCGATTCTTATTTGGGAAAAAAGATAACAAAAAGCTGGATTGGTATCAATGTGTAGTTAAGACGTTACATGACCTTGCAAAGCCTACAATGAAGTCTTAAGAGGCACATATGTAGATAGCGTAGAGAAAACCAACTTTTTTTGAAAATGTCATGACCTGAGAAGTCATGTCTCATATTATGTTTTTTGTGGTTCTACTTTGGTTTGTCTAGTTCCGTTCCAGCATGTTTTCCCTTTGTTTACTTTTCTTGTTGCCTTGGACACTGATTAGACACTCCTGTTTCTGTTTAGTAATTAGTTTCCTTCACCTTCAATCACGCCTCTTTATATTCTGTTGTCTCCCAGCCTTAGTTGCTGGATCAATGTTCAACTGTTTAGTCATCCTCTGATTCCTGTACAAATAAGTTCTATGTTGATAGTCCGACCTGGCTGCAGAAAAAAACTGTCAAAAATGGATTCCCGCCGCGGTTTAATAAATTATTTTGACCTTTATCGTGTCCAAATAATTTAAGAGTTGGCCATATCTATGGTATTAATTGTAAAGGAATGTTGTAAATCAAATGCTGTGCTAAAACATCTTTCTTGTTTAAAAGCTACATACAATATTAACTGTAATTTGTTCAAGCACACAATACATGTTAATAAAGTGTTTGGAGCTGAGATAGGCTGCAGCACAACCGCGACCCCACAAGGGACAAGCGGTAATAAATAGATGGATGGATGGATGGATGGATGTGTTTATTAAATCAATCGGTTGCCAAAAAAGTGATGCAAAGTAACGTTCTGATATTGACACATCTCATTTGTGCATACATTAATATAATACCCTTAAAAGCCTACTGAAATGTGATTTTCTTATTTAAACGGGGATAGCAGGTCCATTCAATGTGTCATACTTGATCATTTCGTGATATTGCCGTATTTTTGCTGAAAGGATTTAGTAGAGAACATTGACGATAAAGTTTGCAACTTTTGGTCGCTGATAAAAAAGCCTTGCCTGTACCGGAAGTAGCGTGACGTCACAGGTTGTGGAGCTCCTCACATCTGCACATTGTTTACAATCATGGCCACCAGCAGCGAGAGCGATTCGGACGGAGAAAGTGACGATTTCCCCATTAATTTGAGCGAGGATGAAAGATTCGTGGATGAGGAACGTGAGCGTGAAGGACTAGAGGGCAGTGGAAGCGATTCAGATAGGGAAGATGCTGTGAGATATTCAGCTGGGAATGACTGAAACTGTAAATAAACACAAGACGTATATATACTCTATTAGGCACAACACAACCAGGCTTATATTTAATATGCCACAAATTAATCCCGCATAACAAACACCTCCCCCCTCCCGTCCATATAACCCACCAATACAAATCAAACACCCGCACAACACACTCATATTTCCCCAAAGTCCCCAAAGTTACGTACGTGACATGCACATAGCGGCATGCACGTACGGGCAAGCGATCAAATGTTTGGAAGCCGCAGTTGCGTACTCAGGGTACCGCGTATCCAACTCAAAGTCCTCCTGGTAAGAGTCTCTGTTGTCCCAGTTCTCCACAGGCCAATGGTAAAGCTTGAATGTCATCCTTCGGGAATGTAAACAATGAAACACCGGCTACGTGTTTGTGTTGCTGCAGCCGGCCGCTAATACACTGCTTCCCACCTACAGCTTTCTTCTTTGTTATCTCCATTGTTCATTAAACAAATTGCAAAAGATTCACCAACACAGATGTCCAAAATACTGTGGAATTTTGCGATGAAAACAGACGACTTAATAGCTGGCCACAATGCTGTCCCAAAATGTCCTCTACAATCCGTGACGTCACCCGCAAACGTCATCATACCGAGACGTTTTCAGCAGGATATTTCGCGGGAAATTTAAAATTGCACTTTACTAATCTAACCCGGCCGTATTGGCATGTGTTGCAATGTTAAGATTTCATCATTGATATATAAACTATCAGACTGCGTGGTCGGTAGTAGTGGGTTTCAGTAGGCCTTTAAGAGATGTACAGATGACCTGTGTCAATATCAAACTAATATTTTGAATCACTAAGATGTCGTTTGGGGTTGATTTCAGCTTTATAAAGGGAACTTTGACACACAAACAGTACAGTATATGTACGTCATTGTCATATATGTAACTGTCTTGAATGAATACATCCAAACACTTGATTAACATGTACTATGTGCATGAACAAAGAGCAGTTAATATTTTATGTAGTTTTCTAAACAAGAAGTAGGTTTTATCACATCAACATTGGATATTCCAAATTTGTCCCACACATTGACAAGCCGAAATTAAATATGATTGGATTTTGTTTCTGTCAACTTCTTTGTCTTGTATTTATACTTTTACTAACGTGTCAGTTACTTGTTTTATCGTCTTAGTCCACGTGCCTTAGTTTTGATTACTGATCATCTTATTTTTACCTGCTACGATGTGAAATAAATAAATAAATAAAATAAACAGCCTCCAGCCCAGGGCATGCACAGGTTTCTCTGACGCCGGGACTGTTGATAGCTACTCCTAAGGTAAGTTCCACTTTAAGCTTTTTCCTAGCTTCTCGTGTCCTCGACACATAAATATTTTGTAAATTTTTGCTTTAATTTTTGGAATAAACGTTAATTACTACCTGAAGGCCGCTTTTGCCGCTTTCTGATTGTCTTCCGGACTAAATGAGAACACGACCATTGCAGCAATGTGACCGCAACGCAACAGAAAATACATATAGTAAATACATAGAATTAACAAAATAAAAAATGGGGAAATTACAAATAATGTAACATTTATTACACATTGCATGTGTGCGTGCATATTACACACAACTTTGCACAGTACTGTAAACTGACAAGTGTTGTTGCAGTAAGGTTTATTATTGTCATACTTGCCAACCCTCCCGTTTTTAGCGGGAGACTCCCGGTATTCAGCGCCTCTCCCGATAACCTCCCGACAGAAATTTTCTCCCGACAAACTCCCGGTATTCAGCCGGAGCTGGGAGGCCACGCCCCCTCCAGCTCAATGCGACCTGAGTGGGGACAGCCTGTTCTCACATCCGCTTTCCCACAATATAAACAGCTTGCCTGCCCAATGACGTCATAACATCTACGGCTTTTAGAGAGTAGAGTGCACAACTGCGCACACAACAAGGAGACGAAGCAGAAGAACGATGAAGTTACAGACATGGCGACGCCGTCGACGAGCAAGATGAAGAAATACGCTTGCAAGTTCCAAAACGAATGGAAACAAGAATTTCAGTTAATCCAGGACAGTTCAAAGGGGAAGGGGTATGTATGTTGCCTGTGCATTTTGTAGAACAGATTTCTCCATTGAACACGGTGGCCGAAATGATATACTCATTCATGAACGGAGAAGTTAAACAGGCCAATGCTGCCATCTACTGCATAGCCTCCGAGACACTGAAATTCAAGTATTTATTTTATTTATATGTATAATAAAATAAATAAATATATATATATATATATATATATATATATATATATATATATATATATATATATATATATATATATATATATATATATATATATATATATATATATATATATATATATATATATATATATAGCTAGAATTCACTGAAAGTCAAGTATTTCATACATATATATATATATATATATATATATATATATATATATATATATATATATATATATATATATATATATATATATATATATATATATATATATATATATATATATATATATATGAAATACTTGAGTTGGTGAATTCTAGCTGTAAACCACGCCCTTAACCACGCCCCCCACCCCCGACCACGCCTCCCACCCCTCACCTCCCGATATCGGAGGTCTCAAGGTTGGCAAGTATGATTATTGTCCTTGTCCAATTGCACTGCACCATAGAAAGGGGGGTTCCTTATATTATGACCCTCTGAGTGGGCACAATTGGCCAAATGATTAGAAACAGCTCTGAAAGCCCCAATCACAGTAGTAAACAAATTGTTGACTGAAAAACTCTGATAGTGTCAATCAAAAGTAAAAAGGCAGACTTTTTGATCCAGATCTAAAATTGAAATCCTTTATGAGTGTTGCTAGTGGAGCATGAGTTTCATGTTCCCAGTTGAACTGAAGTGTGCAGCACACACACATTACTGACCACTTAGTTCTATTTCTAAGCCTCTGCTTCCTGCATCACGTCCAATATAGCGCATTTAATTTAAACTTTATGACCTAATTTATTTGAGTGCTAATGTTTTGCGCAGAAGCACCAAAAACCACAAAGGAGGAAACCACAAGGAAGCATCAAGAGGTCGGCGTACATATGTTCCATACGTGTGTGTGTGTGCATGCTCTTACCTGTGCACGATGCCGTGCTTGTGCAGGTGATCCACCGCTGAGAGAATTTGCCGGGCGTAGCGGCGCACCTCTTTTTCCTGCAGCCTCTTCCTCTCGCAGATGTGGTCCATCAGGTCCCCCCCGGCGCAAAGCTCCATCACCATGTAGAAGCTGTTCTCAGTCTCCAGAGTCTAACACACACACACACACACACACACACACACACACACACACACACACACACACACACACACACACACACACACACACACACACACACACACACACACACACACACACACACATTAATGGGATGACCTTCAGGAGCGAAGCTTAGGCCACAGGTGAACCAGATTAGTGTTACTGTCAACAGGGGGTTAACTTTTTTTTCACCTGTATGACATAGTAAAATGTGACTTATAACATACTAAGGCCCCGTTTCAACATCCGGTTTGGGTAAGCAAAGTCTTTTTTCAGCAGCCGAATTGTCAGTGCATCACTGGTCAATAGTGTGCAAATAATATGTATAAAAAAAAAATTATATATACATATATATATATATATATATATATATATATATATATTATATATATATATATATATATATATATATATATATATATATATATATATATATATATATATATATATATATATATATATATATATATATATATATATATATATATAATATGTATAATATATGTGTGTAAATGTGTATATATATAAATATAATGTATATGTGTGTATGTATATGTATATATATATACAATATATATACATACACACATACAGTATATACGTATATATATATATATATCAATCAATCAATCAATCAATCAATGTTTATTTATATAGCCCTAAATCACAAGTGTCTCAAAGGGCTGTACAAGCCACAACGACATCCTCGGTACAGAGCCCACATACGGGCAATATATATATTAATATGTGTATATGTATATATATATATATATATCTGTTGAGTAAATGTAATCTCATTGTTATTAATGCTGTTTCTGTGTATCATGAGAAGAGAGGCTTGCCGTTGTTGTTATGCGCCTCCAATAGGTTGTATACGGTAGTGCCGGTTCATCCGCGCTATCGTCAGGTGATCTCTTCCGGTTCACTGCGCGGCAGGAAATGACGTCACACACACAGAAAAGTTCGATGGAGTTGTGTTCTTTTTCCCACAGTTACCGATGTTTTGTTTCCCGGTGCTGTGAGGCATTGTACTGAACCATTCTTAAAATAAACCATCATCTTTCATATATATACAACTGGAGTATTCATTGAAGATGAATGAAGAAGGAAGAAACCCAACAGGTTATGGGCCCAGACGCGCAACGGGAGGAAGATGGCAGCGCCTGATCTTCGATGGAGACGAGGACAACTACGAACTTTGGGAAGTAACATTTCTTGGTCACATGAGACTTGAACGTTTAAAGGACACAACACTTTCCTCTGGTGAGGTGGACCCAGAGAAGAATGCAGAATGCTTTGCAGAGCTAATCCAATTCCTAGACGACAAAAGTCTGTCGTTGGTGATGAGAGACGCTGCTGACGATGGTCGCAAAGCACTACAAATTTTACGGCGCCATTGTGCCAGTGATGGTAAGCCAAGAATTATTTCCCTGTACAACGAATTGTGTTCTCTGAAGAAAGACTCAGAAGAAACTATTACAGACTACATCATTAGAGCTGAAAAGATAGTGACTGCTTTAAGAAATACAAAGCAAGTAATATGCGATGAGTTGAGCATTGCTATGGTTCTGCGGGGCCTACCGGCAGGCCCGGCCCTAACCAATCTGGCGCCCTAAGCAAGATTTTAGGTGGCGCCCCCCCACATCGGCCGTGAAGTGTATGTACTCACAAGAAACCGAATAGCTTTGTCTTTGACCTTTTTTTTTACTTAAAGAAAGCAAATTAACAATCAGAATAGTTAACAAGATAAAAAAAAATATGGATAAATAAATGAATTCAAAAAATAAAAAATGAATATATGAAATACAATATTTTTTACATAGATAAACACAAAATAAAACGTGTCAACAAGTTGCATAAAATAAATTAAAAATACAATATAAATAAGGCACTGCACAAAACAAGATATCAAACCAGTATGACTTTAACATCTATATTACAAAAAAAGGGGATCCTACAGAGTTCTCTATTTGTGCTTTTTAATATTGCATTAACTAGAATGACTTACAAATTACTGTACACCAGGGAGTACTGTAATTACCTAACGTTACATTATTATTTTCCATGACAATTTAGCCCCCTCCACAATATTAACCCGACGTTAAAACAGAACTAGCTATTTATTGATTAGCAATTGCCGAATCATGTAACATTAGCTTAATGCTAAAAAGCCAGGTTACTATCACATTCTCTAACAGACAAATAATTTCATGTAGGCTAACGTTACCTACCTGCTACCTCTGTCTTTTTCTCGTTTCTCCCCTTCTTTTCTCCCCTGGGCACCTGACAGTTTTGGCCGTTTTGATATCTTGTGTTGATTTTTTTTATGTGGTGACGTCCAAAAAGAGTCATGATACGGGAAGGGAGGGGGCGCACCGTGCCGGGGGAGGGGGGGGGGGCGTAATGTTGTAACAAATAATATTTCTATTAAATAGGCTTTACTTTGCATTTTAATTAACGTGGGATTATTTTATGTATTTAGAAATAATAGTACCAACTTTTTTTTTTTTTTTTCCTCCAACATTTGTGGCACTGGCGTGGCGCCCCCTGATGGACGGCGCCCTTAGCATTTGCCTATACGGCCTATGCCACGGGCCGGCCCTGCCTACCGGAACCATACAAACCATTCGTCATTCACATGACACAGAGCAACGATGAAGTGACTTTTGTGGAGTTCAAGAGCAAACTACGAAACTACGAAGAGACAGAGAAATTTGAACACAAACCAAAATCAGACAATGTAATGAAAGTGGACATAGCGTCAGCGACCTGTTATGGATGTGGGAATCGTGGACATTTTGCGAAAAATTGTCCCCACAAAACAACACCAAAGTGGTGCAACTACCACCGAAGCACAACACATACAGACGCGACGTGCAGAAGAAAAACCAAGCCTGACTCTGCTAAACAAACTATGGAGAAAGAAGAAGATTCAAAGGAAATTGGCACCTCCTTTGTGTTCCAAGCCAGTCATTTGGTGCTTCCAGACGGCATCAAACAAAATGGACTGATGGTGGACTGTGGGGCGACGTCACACATAATCACTGAGAAGAGCAAATTCACACGATTTGATGAGACTTTTAACCCAAACAAACACTACATGGAGTTGGCCGATGGAACAAGGAAGAACAACGTGGCGCTGAAGAGAGGCGATGCAGTGGTTCTTCAACGCAACACAGAGGGGAGAAGCGTCCCCGTCACACTGAAGAACGCCTTGTTCATACCAACCTACCCACAAGACTTCATGTCAGTGAAAGCAGCCACGACTAATGGAGCTCAAGTGATCTTCGGAGAAGGACGAAACCGGCTCATCACGAAAGAAGGAAACACCTTCAAGATAGAAGTACACGAGAGACTGTACTACCTCAAAACGGTAAACCATCAAAAACTGTATGATGATTCTGTGCATGACATGATGTCAAAAGACAAAGTGAACCTATGTTGTGATGTGAAAACATGGCACGAGATCTTGGGGCACTGCAATGTGAATGATGTGTTGAAGCTTCAAAATGTTGTGACAGGCATGACAGTTACAGGAGATGCAAAAATAGAATGTGACATTTGTACACAAGGAAAATTCACTAACACTAGGAACAAATTACCTGATGTCAAAGCTAGTGCATTCCTAGAGCTGGTGCACACTGACCTGGCCGGTCCCATTGACCCCATTGGATTAGATGGGCATAAATATTCAGTCTCATTTACTGATGATTATTCAGGGGCAGTATTTGTTTACTTCTTGAAAAATAAGAGTGAAACTACCCTTGCGACATAGAAGTTCATTGCAGACGTTTCCCCATATGGCAACGTAAAATGTATGCGCTCAGATAATGGAACTGAGTTCACTGGAAACGTTTTTCAAACACTTTTGAGAGAGAAAGGTATCAGACATGAAACCTCATCACCTTATTCTCCTCATCAAAACGGTACAGCTGAAAGACAGTGGCGAACACTGTTTGAAATGGCAAGGTGTATGCTACTAGAAAAAGAGTTACCAAAAACATTTTGGCCTTATGCTGTTCAAAGTGCCGCCCACATTCGGAACAGATGTTACAATGACAGAACAAAGAACACACCATATTTCATGCTAACTGGAAAGAAGCCCAACATTTCAAAAATGTGGGTATTTGGTTCGGAGTGTTACGCATACACTCACAGTCACAAGAAACTTGAACCAAGGTGTGAGAAAGGAGAATTTGTGGGCTATAGTAAAAATAGTCCAGCATACTTGGTCTATGATCCATAGTCAAGAAAGGTGTCAAAACACAGACTGGTAAAATTCACCAAAAAGAACACTGCAGAAAAAGAGACACAAACAAATGCGTATGACTTGGAAATCCCAGATTGTGAAAGCAATGAAACCAAACTACCTGACACTGTGTCAGAAAAATCAGTGAGCATCAAAAATCAAACTGTAGCTCAAAATGATGTTGATAACCAAACACAAACTCTGGAAGTAGAGGAACATGTGGTGTTAGATGATGCCACAACTAACATAGAGACTAGAACAGAACAAAGAGGTCGTTACCCAAAGAGAGAGAGAATTGTTCCTCCAAAATACTTAGAGGAATATGTAACAAACATTGATGATATCAATGAAAGCCATGACGTTATTGATCACTGTTGCAGGGCAGTGTGTGGAGTCCCACAGACGTATAAAGACACCCTGATGTCATCAGAGGCAGCCAGCTGGGAAAAAGCCATGAAAGACGAGTTGGCATCTCTCAAAGAAAATGACACATTTGAACTAACAACATTACCAAAAGGGAAAAATACAGTAGGCGGAAAGTGGGGTTATGCTCTCAAAGAAAACACAGAGAAAGGACAGCTTTTCAAAGCTAGACATGTTGCCAAAGGATACAGTCAAACTGAAGGTATAGATTATCAAGAAACATTTGCACCAACCGCAGACATTACTTCTGTGCGTGCATTGATGCAAATAGCTGTCCAAAATGACCTCACCATCCACCAGATGGATGTGAAAACGGCATATTTACATGCCCCCATTGATGAAGAGATATACCTAGAACAACCAGAAGGTTTTCAGAAAACATCGGACACAGGTGAAAATCTAGTATTTAGGTTGAAGAAATCAATCTATGGCCTAAAACAATCAGGAAGAAATTGGTACAAACTTCTAAATGACCATTTAGAGCAAAACAATTTCAAAAGAAACCTATCTGATCATTGTGTCTACCGAAAACAAACAGAAAATGAAACAGTCATTGTTATCATCTGGGTGGACGACCTGATCATTGCTGCAAGTAGCAAAGAAGCACTTGAGCAAATCAAAGACACAATGAAAGCCAAATTCAACATGAAAGACCTAGGTAAGATATCTTATTTCCTGGGTATTCATTTTGAACAGAAACAGAATGAAATCAAAATGGATCAAAAGATGTACATACAAAAGATGCTTGAAAGATTTGGCATGTCAGAATGCAAACCTAGAAGCACTCCTTCTGAACAGAAAGTAGAACTGAGCACTACAAATGAAAATGAGTGTGACACTACCGAAGTGGTAAACCCCAAAGAATACCGTGAAATCATTGGTAGTTTGATCTATGCCATGACCTGCACCAGACCAGATATCAGCTGGATTGTTGGTAGGTTATCACAAACATTGGCAAAGCCAACAGCACAGGATCTAGTTGCTGCCAAACGTGTGCTAAGGTATCTCAAGGGTACACAAGACTTTGAACTAAGTTTCAAGAAAAGTGAGGAAGGCCTCAACCTGATTGCATTTAGCGATTCGGACTGGGCATCATCGGTGGAAGACCGACGCAGCACTAGTGGATATTGTTTCGGTCTAACAAAACAAGGTCCAGCTATATCCTGGAAATCAAAGAAACAACCAACAGTTGCATTGTCAACTTGTGAAGCTGAATATGTTGGCTTATCCACCACTACACGAGAAAGTATTTATACCACCCAACTGTTGAGTGGCATGGACAAATGTTTGTATGATTGTACAACAATTAATGGAGACAATCAAGGGGCTCTTTTGTTGAGCAAAAATCCAGTTAATAGACAGAGGTCCAAACATATTGATGTTAAATATCATTTCATTCGTGAGGCACTCACTGAAGGGAAAATTTCATTAGTCTACTGTCTTACAGAAGACATGGTTGCAGACATTTTAACAAAACCTACTACAAGAGCCAAGATTGACAAATTCAAATTATTCTTTTTTGGAAACTAATGTGTTTCACTGTTTCATGGTCATGAGATCAAGGGGGGGTGTTGAGTAAATGTGATCTCATTGTTATTAATGCTGTTTCTGTGTATCATGAGAAGAGAGGCTTGCCGTTGTTGTTATGCGCCTCCAATAGGTTGTATACGGTAGTGCCGGTTCATCCGCGCTATCGTCAGGTGATCTCTTCCGGTTCACTGCGCGCCAGGAAATGACGTCACACACACAGAAAAGTTCGATGGAGTTGTGTTCTTTTTCCCACAGTTACCGATGTTTTGTTTCCCGGTGCTGTGAGGCATTGTACTGAACCATTCTTAAAATAAACCATCATCTTTCATATATATACAACTGGAGTATTCATTGAAGATGAATGAAGAAGGAAGAAACCCAACAATATCTATCTGCGTGTGTTCCTAATTGTCTTGGGTGTGGTGATGTAATGTTTTTTTAGACTGAGGCCGATCTGCAAAAGTTCGACTCCAGGTGTCGTTGAGGAGGGAGGGAGGTCAAAAGCGTCCATCATTGAGGTGTCCTTTGGGGTGTTTTTCAGAACAGCCTGGTCCTGTTTCCACAGCGTCAAGGCCATTCGACGGAGTCAAATAGTAGATTAGGATGTTTATTTTCCGCAAGCAGACAAAACAATGACTTGTCTGTTCTATTCGTCCATGCTGGGTGCTCTCAAATTCAATTCAATTTTCCTTTTCAGCAAGCTTCTCCATGATGTGATCCATCTTGCGATTCAGTTCAGAAATCACAGCAGTCTGTGTTCCCACAGCCCTGCCCAAACCATCCATTGCGACGAACAGCCTTTGGGCTCCTTGAGTGGCTGCCATTGTTTTACAAATTTGACGATACACCAGAGCATTGCCCAGCCCAATCAGCAGGTGCCCCGTGATCACGGTTCCAAATAGGTAGATGTCTTCCACGTCCTCGATGGAAAGGACTGAGAGGCACATGATTCTCCATTTATCCCAGGAATCTCTCACGTACCCCACAGCAATGGTTCCATCAGGGCAGCCAGGCTCCCCCAAACTTCTTTTCCTCGTCGAAAAGATTTTGTCAATTGCGTCGAGAGTCCAACTGATCATATCCACGTCTGATGTTTAGATTCGAGGACAGCGCAAAGAAAGAGGCTTCAAAAAAGTTCAGACAAGACAAAAACAAAGAGAGCAAGCTGGGAGAAGAGGGAGCGGAAAAAAATGTGACCGCCCTCACCAGAGGCAAGACAGAAAAATAAACCAACGAAAGATATTACACTATATATATCCATTCATACATTTTATTACTTTATTTTTATTTTCACACAAAAAACCCTAAGATTTAAGGTGGAGCGACTTTTATTTTGCAGAGTAGTAGTAGTAGCGACTTCCTTATTCATTTATGGACTCTGGTCAACTTCCTCGGTTTTCACTTTATTGAACTACGCATGCAAATGAAGTCGAGGCCACATTGGAGCCACACTGGGGCCACATTGGGGCCTGTGTGCGTATATATTAGAATCTGATAAAGATCACATCTCAACAGTCAGCTGGAAAAAAACAGATTTCGAAAAATTGGGCCACTTTGGTTTGCAGCGTAAACGTAGTCTAAAAGTTTTCTTTCGCCAAAATATCTTCTCAAAGTTTGCCCCGTAAATCACTACTGGTATTTTGCGTCTTACAAACTAGTCAGTTTGAACGCATATCATTCTGCAGAATCAAATACCCAAAGAAGAAATCCTGCACTTTGGTGACTCAGTATCTGTGTTTTTGAGTTCGACTGGTAAATAATCCACCATTGGGCCAAAGAAAGATGCGAGTGCCAGCATTTGGGTAAAGAAGGTGAGTAACACTCTTTAATTCAAGAAATAACTCATAGCAAAGTATGAAGGTGGCATCCGCCTGGCTCGCTCCTCCCCACCTTCCTCTCCATTCATCCCCGTCTTTGCCAACAGGAAACTTCAATAAATGTAGAATTGATGTTAAATGTTTACTCAAAATAGGAGGTACGGCCATTAGTGGGCGTAGAAAATGCCACAGTGAATCACGTAAGATGCGCCCAAAACATCCGGTCATACTCACTAGCTTTAGCTAGAGATTGACATAACTTTGTTAACGTAACTTTCACAGTGCTGAGAAGGAAGTAGATTCATTTTATTGAATTAAAAAAAGAAATAATCAAAAACATGATCAAGCGTATTGCCAACTTAGCAAAGCAATTCAAGCGTGTCACTACTAGTCTGCTCAAAACTGAAGAGAATGAGTCGATAACGGCAAATTTTTTTTTATAAACTAATATCTAAACGGTGGACATTTATTCGTGAAAATATGGAGAAGCTGCTGTAAAGAGATACTGTTGAAGTCCACTCTCCAAGGTAAATGCTCAGCATTATTATTACTTTATTCATAATACTACTGCAGTTGATAGCAATACATTCCATTGCATTGTTATTGATACAATATTTCTTATCCAAAAAGTTAGTTTTTCTTTTTAAAAGGCATGTTATAAGTTCAAATTGTGCTGTTGTGGCGGCCGAACACCAATTAAATTGATTTAAATTCATTCCAATGGGTCACATCCCGAAAACAATTAAGTTGAAGTACAAATGTATTTCAGCATGTATTTCTTGTGTTTTCTGCATGTACAACTAGTCCATCCATCCATTTTCTACCGCTTGTCCCGTTCGGGGTCGCGGGCGGTGCTGGAGCCTATCTCAGCTGCATTCGGGCGGAAGGCAGGGTACACCCTAGACAAGTCGCCACCTCATCGCAGGGCCTATGTACAACTAGTGTTATTGTTTAAAAAATGTGTTTAGTATTTATATTTTTGGGTGTCCGGAAAACATTAATTTGATTAACATTTCTCACAATAAAACTTGCTTCAGTTTTTGTCTGTATGGGTTTTCATTGGCCGTATACTAACAAAATTGGAGGTTCCATTGCATTTCTATTTATAACTTCATACTGGAAATATCATTTCCCAAAGACAACGAGAGTAGATTGCAGAGCATATTCCACTGTAAAAGATCAAAAATAAGTTTAGGTAGATTTTTTTAACCTCCAGCAGGACGACGATGTGAGGATGTCGGATCATTTGATGGATGTGAGGTTCTCTCTTCATGTTCTTTTGCACGTAAGAGTCCAGGCGGGCTTTCTTCTTGTCAATCACCTTCATGGCCACCTGCACACACGTGGGGGACTGTGTCTTTGATGAGAATATCAATGAAGTCTGGTGCTATCAGGGCCACATTTACATTACTTATAGTCGGTGATGGGCAATCTACTTGGAAATTATAGTAAGCTAAGCTACAAGTTACTCTCGATTAAATGCAGCTAAGCGACAGGGGACACTATTCCCAGTAGCAAGCCACACAGCAAAAGTAGCCTGCTGCATCAAAGCTATGAATGTGTGTGTGTGTGTGTTTGTGTTTGTTGGTGTGTGTGTGTGTGTGTGTGTGTGTGTGTGTGTGACCCCCAGTATGACATGCATTAAGCTACAGACCCCCATTTAAGAGCATTAATATCTATGGGCCCACACGTATAATGTCAGTGTTAATGTAACAGGGAGTGTACAAAAGTATGAGGGGCCGTTAGGGACATTATTCAGAATTATCTCTTACATACACTACTGAAATGCTCTCACATAAACAACTGAAATCTTTTTCTTTTATACACACTACTGAAACACTCTTATAAACACTACTGAAATGCTCTTACATACACTACTGAAATGCTCTCATATAAACAACTGAAATGTTTTTCTCTCACACACCCTACTGAAACACTCTTATAAACACTACTGAAATGCTCTTACATACACTACTGAAACACTCTTATAAACACTACTGAAACACTCTTATAAACACTACTGAAACACTCTTATATACACTACTGAAACACTCTTATAAACACTACTGAAATGCTCTTACATACACTACTGAAATGCTCTTATAAACACTACTGAAACACTCTTATAAACACTACTGAAACGCTCTTATAAACACTACTGAAACACTCTTATAAACACTACTGAAACACTCTTATAAACACTACTGAAACATTCTTACATACACTACTGAAACACTCTTATAAACACTACTGAAATGTTTTTGTCTCACGCACACACACACACACTCCTGGAATTATTTTTCACTAGTATGTATAAACGGATTTCACCTGTGTGTGTGTGTGCTTTTTACACGTGTGTGTAAGGGACAACAATTTCAGTAGTATGTGTGCGAAGATTTCCGTTATGTGTATGAGCGCATTTTACCACTGTGTATACGAGCATTTTACCACTATGTGTAAGAGCATCTTACTAGTGTGTGTGAGCGATGTTGCATTCCGGTTCCGGTATAATCCCCGCCCCTTTTCAGACAAGTTTATTTTTATTTTTTTTAAAGCCAAGTTGTGGACAAAATGTCTGCCGACAAGCAGCTTAACCGAGGCGGGAGCTCCACTTCATAATTTGAGGGCTTCAGCGGAGAATATAAGAACACTTTCAATGCAACAAGGGTCGGACTGCCGCCATGGGTCTCCCCCGCAGGACGCGGCACCTGAGCGGCCACACAGCGGTGCCTTTCTCCTCCCGACAGCCGCAGCCTGGAGCACTCGTTCCATTGCGAGTTTGCACCGCACACATGCAACGTTTCAGTTCATGGACATCGGGGCAAAAGGAGGAAAAGGTAATTAGACATTATTTATTTCTAAATGATTGTTGAATCACACGAAATGTAAGACAACATGGCATTGTAGTGAGCTACAATGGTAACATGTCGAAATGTGAGTCACGTCGTGTTACGTCAGTAGCTAATCATATACTAATGATAATGGATTGCATTTATTTAGCGCTTTTCTATCGACTATATAAGGGGTCCCCATTGAAAAGTATATAAATAATAAGGCATAGGGAACCTTTTTTGAGCAAAAAAAAAAAGGATATTTAATATGTTTATGTGAAATTTATTGAATATTCCAATTAATATATTTGTGTGCAGAGAAGTTCCATGAATCCAGAGGTTGTTTATTCCGTCCTTGTTGAAATGGTCATGCAGCTGTGTGGTGACTCTGAAATAAGAATGTAACAATCAGATCACATGAAAACAGTTAAGACAATATAAGTCATACAGGGAAATGCATTTGTATACAATATGATTTGCCTGAGCGGCTAGGGGACACCAAAAAATGAATTAAAAAAGACAGATTGAAAATAATAATACAAAAAAAAAATGTTTTTTCGGTGGTGAGTCACGTAACACGACGTGACTCACATTTCGACATGTTACCATTGTAGCTCACTACAATGCCATGTTGTCTTACAATTCGTGTGATTCAACAATCATTTAGAAATAAATAATGTCTAATTACCTTTTCCTCCTTTTGCCCCGATGTCCATGAACTGAAACGTTGCATGTGTGCGGTGCAAACTCGCAATGAAACGAGTGCTCCAGGCTGCGGCTGTCGGGAGGAGAAAGGCACCGCTGTGTGGCCGCTCAGGTGCCGCGTCCTGCGGGGGAGACCCATGGCGGCAGTCCGACCCTTGTTGCATTGAAAGTGTTCTTATATTCTCCGCTGAAGCCCTCAAATTATGAAGTGGAGCTCCCGCCTCGGTTAAGCTGCTTGTCGGCAAACATTTTGTCCACAACTTGGCTTTAAAAAAAATAAAAATTAACTTGTCTGAAAAGGGGCGGGGATTATACCGGAACCGGAATGCAACATCGCTCACACACACTAGTAAGATGCTCTTACACATAGTGGTAAAATGCTCGTATACACAATGGTAAAATGCGCTCATACACATAACGGAAATCTTTGCACACATACTACTGAAATTGTTGTCCCTCACACGCACGTGTAAAAAGCACACACACACACAGGTGAAATCCGTTTATACATACTAGTGAAAAATAATTCCAGGTGTGTGTGTGTGTGTGCGTGAGACAAAAACATTTCAGTAGTGTTTATAAGAGTGTTTCAGTAGTGTATGTAAGAATGTTTCAGTAGTGTTTATAAGAGTGTTTCAGTAGTGTTTATAAGAGTGTTTCAGTAGTGTTTATAAGAGCATTTCAGTAGTGTTTATAAGAGTGTTTCAGTAGTGTATATAAGAGTGTTTCAGTAGTGTTTATAAGAGCATTTCAGTAGTGTTTATAAGAGTGTTTCAGTAGTGTATATAAGAGTGTTTCAGTAGTGTTTATAAGAGTGTTTCAGTAGTGTATATAAGAGTGTTTCAGTAGTGTTTATAAGAGTGTTTCAGTAGTGTTTATAAGAGTGTTTCAGTAGTGTATGTAAGAGCATTTCAGTAGTGTTTATAAGAGTGTTTCAGTAGGGTGTGTAAGAGAAAAACATTTCAGTTGTTTATATGAGAGCATTTCAGTAGTGTATGTAAGAGCATTTCAGTAGTGTTTATAAGAGTGTTTCAGTAGTGTTTATAAGAGCATTTCAGTAGTGTATGTAAGAGCATTTCAGTAGTGTTTATAAGAGTGTTTCAGTAGTGTATATAAGAGTGTTTCAGTAGTGTTTATAAGAGCATTTCAGTAGTGTTTATAAGAGTGTTTCAGTAGTGTATATAAGAGTGTTTCAGTAGTGTTTATAAGAGTGTTTCAGTAGTGTATATAAGAGTGTTTCAGTAGTGTTTATAAGAGTGTTTCAGTAGTGTTTATAAGAGTGTTTCAGTAGTGTATGTAAGAGCATTTCAGTAGTGTTTATAAGAGTGTTTCAGTAGGGTGTGTAAGAGAAAAACATTTCAGTTGTTTATATGAGAGCATTTCAGTAGTGCATGTAAGAGCATTTCAGTAGTGTTTATAAGAGTGTTTCAGTAGTGTGTATAAAAGAAAAAGATTTCAGTTGTTTATGTGAGAGCATTTCAGTAGTGTATGTAAGAGGTAATTCTGAATAATGTCCCTAACGGCCCCTCATACTAACGGATCCAATAACAACTACCTCTAGGGGTCCCTGCAACCCACTGTATGTATTTATTTTAGCTTTGTTTTTTCTTCAGCCCACCCTTATTACCCAGTTATTCATTTTCTCTGCCTACTGTAAAAAGAAAAAAAAATCAGCATTAATCTATATTTTGACAAAAAACAAAAAAAAAAACAATCGTCATGGATGTTCTCCGTATGTATGCATGTTCTCATTCATCCAGGTCATTGCAGTCCATTTTCTCTCTTTTTAGCTTTGATGTAAGCTACATCCCTACATGTGTCTGAAAATGGCTGAGCTGCAGGAATCGCTACTTGTTCAAAAAGTAGTGAAGCTATACCATCAAACTACTGAGAACGGTAGTTTAGCTACGTAGCTTCGCTACATGTAGCTTGTTACTGCCCATCACTGCTTGAAGTTAGTTATACTTATTACAGACTCTGAGCCTGCAGACAGATTAGGATTTAGATGAAAAATATGTTTTTATTAGCTCATTATAAATGACAAGATTGGTAAAAATAGCTAATTAGAAGACAGATACTGTAAACTATGAACTAGTAAAGTTTTATCGCATAAAAACTACTTTCCTCTGAACAAACACATGTGCGTGCAATGAGTTTGTTTGTTACTATGGCAACTCCGTCGCAAACATTGAGATCTTATTTTGTCCTACTTGAGCCCTTATTATGATGCAGTGCGGCACACAGTACAAACACAACAACAAACAAACGAATACCTCAGCAATCCACAGCATTGAGCCGTACCTAATGAAGTGACCAGTGTGTGGATACGTAAAACCGAGAGCAAAGACAAACCTTCTCTCCGGTGCCAAGGTGGAGGCCCTCCATCACCTTGGCGAAGGAGCCCTTGTTGATCATCTTGCCCACCAGGTAGGAGCCCACACGCTTGGAGTGGGGGAAGCTTCGCAGCAGCTCCCTTGGGGCTGACGGCAAGGGGACGCGGACTGGTGGCCAGGGACTCCCGCCTTCTTTATCCTTCTCCGTCATCGTCTTCCCTGCCAAGGAGGGGTTCATAGCAGCGGCCGGCTTCGGGGCTCCATGAATTCGCTCAGACGGGGTCAAAGGTGGATGTGGGACCTATTCCCCCCCTGAGGAGGATCCAAAGTTGTGGTCAGCCTGCTTGGTCTCTCATAGAAACTTTGAGCTGCTGGTGATCATTAACTCTTCTTTCTTGGCTCACCTTCAATGACGACATTCTACACCATAATTACCCCCCCGACACACACACACATCCACCCCCCCAGCCCCCTCGCAGAGTCTTGTGAAGCGCTTAGTCAAAGTGACTCAGTAACCACTCCACCGACCTCCTTTCACACCTGATGCACACGTCACTCACACAACTACTACATGACACAAAGCTAACTACAACAACAACAACACAACTATCTGATCAGTTCCTATGAACGCTTGTAGCGGGATGGGGGTGGGGGAAGGGGAGCATGGCCCAAAAAAAAGCCTCAACACTTTGGTCCAAATTATCAAATTTTCCTTATGTTCACAGTAAATCAAGCAAATAATGTATAACACCTGCCTCACTGTCATTATTTGTCCATCATTCATACACAGCATGATGTTTTAATGTATGATGTATGTGCAATATGATATGAGTGTTACTACAGTGTTATCATCATCAACTGTGTAATATTTTGTGAACAGTATGGCTACTTGCTGTGTGCGCTGGTAGTGCTACTTTTTTTTATTCATTGTTTTAAATACGTTTTATGCTTTGCTGTATTTAAACTCTGCACTGCAACCAGGGAATTTCTTCACTGTGGGACAAATAAAAGTCAATATTTTCGTATATTTGACATTTATAGCATCACTTATGGCTAGTGTTAAAATGCATCGGCGAACACATTAGCATACATGTAATACAGATTTATGTAATACAGAGTTTTATAATCTTTGGACAAATACTTAATGACTTATGGAATTATGAAACGGTTAATCGATTCACAAAAAAAGCTTCAATTTATATTTGGTTGCTTCGATTAATCGTTTAATGAGTGTAAATAATAAACATTGATAAAATCTGGACCCGATTCTGACTTGAAAAGATGTCACAGTCCACATTTTTCAACCGTTTTTGACCAGTCCACCTTCAAAACATTCCTCTTAGTTGGAAAACAAATGCTCCTATTGGGTTTTGGAACAAATTCCCGGGTTTCCCGAATTCCGAAATACCCATTTCTAATTCAAACTGTTAATACGTCAACGTTTTTCAACAGATTCTAAACATTTCAACACCAACCCATTCATATAATCTAGGACAACTGTGCTAGTATCAATATTTAAAAAAATTCCCAGTTTTCTATAAATTCCCAAATTTCCCCGAAATTCCCATTCAAATGAAAGGATATATTCAAAGTTCTACATACCCTACATTCTCAAAATATTTTTGAGATGAGAGCAGTGATGTGTGGGTGCATTGAACAAGCTGATAGTTGTTTATTTGAACTATTTTCCCTAAAATACTCATTGAGGCTGTAAATGGATTTTTATCCGATTACTCGATTAATCGAACAGACCTATCTATACCTTACTTGATTACTAAGATAATCAATAGTTGCAGTCCTGATATGGACCATTGGTCGCTGATTTCAAAGACGTTTTGCTTGACGGCGGCCATGTTTTTCAACCAATCTTGCTCAAATGTTTGGCGAATAAGCTTGAAAGTTCCGTAAAAATGTGTGCCAAATTTTGTGACGATCACCCTAACTTTACAGTAAGTAATGTATTTAGAGCTACGTGAGAACTATCAAGTCCATCTGACTCAATGGCCGTCAACTTTTGAGGTTTAATAAGAATGCCCGCATGTTGTGTATTTGTCAGAAAAAGAAAAGCTCAGGCAACACAATTGGGTACAAATTTGAACACATTTTTACACTTTTGTGGACACCAAATTGAGGCGATGTTGAACATCCACTCGGCTGTGATCAATGGAAAACAGCGGTGAGGTTTCACACTGGCGCCGTGAGATTGAACTTGGGCATGACGTGCGTATGTGTGTGTGTGTGTGTGTGTGTGTGTGTGTGTGTGTGTGTGGGGTGGCCGGGGGGAGGCTCAGATTGCAGTGTCTGTGTTAAGAGGCCTCTATCCACTATGCAACTTGATACACATGCACACACATACACACACATTCACACACACACATACACACAGTAAAGTCTATTGTTTTGATGCAGTTCACTCTGATTAGTTACTCAAGCATAAACACCATTAGAAGTATTTCTGAGTCAATACAGAGCTTTGATGCTCTGATACTACATCAGAAGGTGAACAATTGTACTTTTTAGTTTGTCATTACAAAATCAACTTTTTCATTTGGTCATCAGGCCAGCTGCTATTGTGTCCCATACAGAAATGGATCCCCGGTACCATTGGTGGCACAGTGTCGACAATGTCTACTTATGTGGACTCTTTCAGGTTCCTGGGGGTCCACAATCTCACAGGCCCTGAAGTGGACCTCCCACATAGAAAAAAGAGGATGTACTTCCTGTGTCAGCTCAAGAAGTTCAACCTGCCCAGGACCTGCCAATCATGTTCTACACATCCATCATTCAGTCTGTTCTGTGCACCTCCATCACCGTCTGGTTTGGATCTGCGGCCAAGCTGGACAAACACAGACTGCAACGGACAATTGGGACTGCAGAGAAGATCTTCCCCCCCATCCAGGACTTATACCGGTCCAGGCTCAGGAAACAGGCATGAAGCATCACTGCAGACACTGTTCAAACTCCTCCCCTCCGGCAGTACGCCAAAACAACTCGTCAAATGAACAGTTTCTGCCCTCAGGCTATCAATCTGTTAAATAATAATATTGTTATTAATATTAATATTATTAGCCTTGCACATATTAGTTATTTAAGTATTTTTAGTAAATCCATCCATCCATCCTTTTTCTATCGCTTGTCCCATCGTTAATATTTATTCTTTACATTGAACAAAGAGAGTACAGTCTTCCATTTCAAATTTCTTGTCTCAAACATACTTGACCAAAGCATCTGATAGTTTAACACCAAATAACTCTACAAAACCACACAACCACACTCTACCCCCCCCCCCACCCCCCCACACACGCACACCATCATGACATATCACCGATCGCTCTGTTTTTGTCATTAATTTGCTTTTACAGAATGAGGCGTGCTGAGATGAGAATGTTACATCAGGGGTCCACAAAATCCGCCCCGCGGGAAGTCCCAAGTTTAAAAAAAAAAAATATATATATATGTACAGTATATATATGTATATACAGTATAATATATATATATATATATATATACTGTATATATATATATATATTAGGGGTGTATGGGAAAAAATCAATTCGAATTAGAATCGCGATGCTCACGTTGTGCGATTCAGAATCGATTCTAATTTTTTTGAAATCGATTTTTTTATTTTTTTTTTATTAATAAAAAGTTTTTTTTTTTTTTTTTTTTTTAAATTAATCAATCCAACAAAACAATACACAGCAATACCATAACTATGCAATCCAATTCCAAAACCAAACCCGGCAGCAACACTCAGAACTGCAATAAACAGAGCAATTGAGAGGAGACACAAACACGACACAGAACAATCCAAAAGTAGTGAAACAAAAATTAATATTATCAACAACAGTATCAATATTAGTTACAATTTCAACACAGCAGTGATTAAAAATCCCTCATTGACATTATCATTAGACATTTATAAAAATAAAAATAAAAGAACAATAGTGTCACAGTGGCTTACACTTGCATCACATCTCATAAGCTTGACAACACACTGTGTCCAATATTTTCACAAAGATAAAATAAGTCATATTTTTGGTTCATTTAATAGATAAAACAAATTTACATTATTGCAATCAGTTGATAAAACATTGTCCTTTACAATTATAAAAGCTTTTTACAAAAATCTACTACTCTGCTTGCATGTCAGCAGACTGGGGTAGATCCTGCTGAAATCCTATGTATTGAATGAATAGAGAATCCTTTTGAATCGGGACAAAATCGTTTTTGAATCGAGAATCGTGTTGAATTGAAAAAAAAAATTGATTTTGAATCGAATCGTAACCCCAAGAATCGATATTGAATCGAATCGTGGGACACCCAAAGATTCACAGCCCTAATATATATATATATATATATATATATATATATATATATATATATATATATATATATATATATATATATATATATATATATATATATATATATATATATATATATATATATATATACAGTATATATTTTTATTTTATTTTTTTATTATTATTTTTAAAAATCTGTCCTTTCTAATCCATTTTCTACTGCTTGTTACTCTCGGGGTCTCCTAGCCGCTCAGGCAAACCATATTGTCTAAAAATGCATTTTTCCATTGATAACGTGACATCATCGGCAAAGTGCGCGCATTTTCAGTCAAGTAGTGCGCAAGGAATATATATATATATATATATATATATATATATATATATATATATATATATATATATATATATATATATATATATATATATATATATATATATATATATATATATATATATATATATATATATATATATATATATAGATAGATAGTACTTTATTGATTCCTTCAGGAGAGTTCCCTCAGGAAAATTAAATATATATATAGTCAAAGTTTCTGTGGTTTATCCTTTATACAGTGCTAAATACCGGGGTAGAGCGGAATATACGTTTGGTCAGGAAGAAAACACAGAGGCTATTTTATCCAGACAAGCCTGTTTCGCAGGTTTTCCTGCTCTTTAGGGGATTTCACTTCATTGTGCATCATTTCGTAGGCCCCAACTCAAGAACTAAAATTCATCACACCATTACATGGCGAATTGTCACATCTAGCACACCATACAACAGTGCAGCTAAAAGATGAAACCTGTGCCTGAAATATGTATTTTTAATTATATACCACCCCAGCATGTCCACTTTAAACAAACGCAACAAACTGGTCTCATCATGCCGGCACAGAAGCAAGGCACTACTGTGTAACAATGGCCACACCCCCATGTAATGTACCCTATATACTGTATACATGTAACAGCCACAGACACTTCAATAAAATCCCCTGAAGAGCAGAGAAACCTGCGAAACAGGCTTGTAGGGATGAAATAGCCTCTGTTTTTTCCTAACCTAACATATATATATATATATATATATATATATATATATATATATATATATATATATATATATATATATATATATATATATATATATATATATATATATATATATATATATATATATATATATATATATATATATATATATATATATATATACACACAGCCCGGCCCCTGGCCAAATTGTTTTAACCCAATGCGGCCCCCGACTCAAAATTTGGGGACCCCTGTGTTACATGATGCTGTGAAAAATAAACGTCAAACTCATTTGTTGAGCTAATAATCCAAAACAGACAGAATTGATACCTTAGAAGTGGTGACAGATAACGTTTTCCTATAGTGCTTACAAGTGGTATTACAATTGGGCTATCTTGATTCAGTAACAAAAACATGTACACGTAATAGTCATTGCAACAATACACTTGCATGTATGTTATTGTGTGCCTTGTTTAATCAGGTGTCTCTGTCCCTGCTGCCCTCTAGTGGACATAGCATAACAGTGCAGCTCAGTCACAAAAAGAAGCATTTTTATTTCTTTTCCATAAACATATTTTTTTTCCTTCCAACAAAAGGGTCTGTAGGAGTTGTAAAAGGTTGAGTTGGGGTATGGAGTGGAGAGGAGGTGAGGGAGTGACTAAGGAAATGATTAGGTGCACTTAATGAGGCAGCTGCAAGGAGTGTGAGACATCAGAAGAGAGAAAAAGACAGATGATGTGCGACAACAGCAGGGATTTGGTGCAGCTGATAATGAGGCACCATTTTCAGAAAAACCCTGCACACAGAATTACAATGTAAACAGCAATGACTGCAGAACACTGTTAATTAATGTTGTATATGAGCCATTTACTTGTTAAAACAATCCCAAATAAACTTAAAATTATGTAATTTGTTGTACTCTAAATATAATAATAAACTTATTGAACAACTCAAAATATGTGCGTCCGATTTTAGGCAACATTATTTAAAAATAAATATATATATATAAGCCGAAGATGACTCATTTAAGTTAACAGGAATGAAAGGAACAGGAGTGAGTTTTAGGTATAGATTCAACAAATACATGTAGTATCCTCAAACACACACATAAAAAACCTAGGGACGTCACTGAATTTCAAGTTTAGTTTTTTTTCCAAATTATAGTTGCGATAAGTCGTAACATAAAAAACGTAAAACAAAATTTTTTTTGGGAAGGATTTCATTTAAGGGGGGTGTAACAATTAATCGATAGATCGATTTATATTCCTATTATTAAAGTTTATCGATTTGTGCTCGGCAAATTTGTCTTTCGGAAGATAGGTATCGATTCAGCGTCCAAAATCCGGCCCACGGGACAAGTTAAAAAGAAAATAATAATATTTTTAAATTTTTTTATTTATTTAAAAAAATCATATATTTTTTAAATTGTCCTTTCTAATCAGTTTTCTACCGCTTGTTACTCGGTGTCTCCTAGCAGCTCAGGCAAATCATATTGTCTAAAAATGCATTTTCCTATCGATAACGTGACATCATCGCACTCGGAATATATATATATATATATATATATATATATATATATATATATATATATATATATATATATATATATATATATATATATATATATATATATATATATATATATATATATATATATATATATATATATATATATATATATATATATATATATATATATATATATATATATATATATATAAATATAAATATAAATACATAAAAATATATATACAAATATAACCTGGCCCCCGGCCAAATTTTTTTTACCCAATGCGGCCCCCGAGTCTAAACGTTTGGGGACCCCTACTTTAAACCATTTTGTAATTGTATTTACATTCCGCAAAGTATGTGAAAATACCATCTAAATATCACAAAATACCACAAATTCAGTAGGCCATTTTGAATATTCTGCTCCAAATACCTTCAGCTATTTGCGTAGATTAATGTCACTGTAGTAACACTTCTGCACTCTGACCATGTTATTGGATCAGTTATACTGGAAATACATAAACATATGACAGAGATGTGCTGTCTATCATTCACAATCTCTATATAAGACATGAACACACAGGTTTTTCTTTTTTTATGCATTCTAAGTTGTAAAAAAAATACCTAAATAAAAAGTCCGCTAACTATCATTCGATTCAAGGTGGGCTCTATTTTGTCCACAAAACTCTCTAAATAACCATCCCAAACCGGCAAACAGTAGTCTATTTACATCTTGTGACCTAAATAATAACCAAACATTAGTTATTATTATAAACGCAGACAGTAGTAATTTTTAACATTGATCACCGAGAGCTAGTTTATGCTAACAGCTAGATTATGCTGCACTGGACTCATGGAGAGACTTTAATGTAATTATAAAATGAAATAATAATTATAAAATGAAACTGAAGATGGCAGTAATGCAACATATATGGATGCAAACTGCTGTAAAACTGTAGAGAAGAAGAATAAGCTCATGCAGGACAGCAACATTGAGCCGGTGATGTCCTACTGCTGCCGTTTCTGCTATTGCTGCATCGCGTCTCGGCTCGTCAAAGTTATTCTAGATGATAAATAATGCGTCTCATCCGTATAATAGGATTAAGGCATGAATCTAGAAGTTGTTTCTGTGACATTCAATGTATACCCGGTGATGGAGACAAACACACTACAACAGAAGACAGCGTCAGCAACAACCTTTTTAACCCTTAGTATTGCTAAAAATGTATTCTTCATATAAACTGGAAGATATGGACATCCTATCAGTCATCGCAGTGAGAGCAGACATCGTACAGTAAGCTATAATTGTATTATGTTTGTAGTTTGTATTTCTTGATTAGTACTTGGTAATACATGTTGCTGTTTAGCAGGGCTTCTAAAATGTGTAGCTTTGTACTCGAGATCAACAATATAAAGTTCTGGACCATCATTTGTCCAAAAGTAGTTATTATTGGCTCCCACAAAGTCGGCATGATTTGGTGATGAAGGCATCTGTGGTTCTTACCTCAACTCCAAGCGATCACGTGTCTGGCTCGCTCATTATTTCTCAGAATGGCTTGGGAATCTCCATGAGATTGATACTATTTTAATCATATTTATTTACTCGCAAACTTTGTCAGTCTTTCACTGTCATACATCAGATATATATGACAATAGCTTCAATATAGAATCAACTTGTTTTTCCACTCTATTGGTACTTTAAGAACAGCAGACTTTATCTGAAGTTTAGCACTTTTAATGATAACAACGTTTAGACTGTTTTCCAGTCTGTGACGTCATCAAAGCAAAACTGGCGGATAGCAAAGGTGGTCGAGAAAAGTTATAAACAAGAGCTAATGCCACGAGACAATAATGTAATATTTTTGACGTGTGTGCCTTTAAAGCAGGGGTGTCAAACTAATTTTAAATAAGGGGCCATCAGGGAGAAAAATCTACTCCCAAGTGATAAAATCACGGCCTGATAACTTAAAAATAAAGACACCTTCAGATTGTTTTCTCTGTTTGAAAATAGAAGAAGCACATTCTGAAAATGTACAAATCATAATGTTGTTGTCTTTTTTTTATTACACTTACATGTTACGGTTAATATTATTCTACCTCTATTTGTCATTATTTATACTGTCTGAATAAATTATGTGATAATGTTAATCAGTCAATTCATTGGTGTTAATTTTCAATCTATCAAGATAAAAAAATAATATCAAAATCAAATTACAGGAGGGCGGAGACACTCAAAATAAGAAAAGGGCCAAAGAAGTGGAACTAGTAAAAGCAAAACGGGCGTTGTTGCTAATGAAGACCTTTTGTGAGCACATATGTGCATATTGTGTGTGTGTGTGTGTGTGTGTGTATGTGTGTGTGTGTGTGTGTGTGTGTGTGTATGTGTGTGTGTGTGTGTGTATGCCGCCTGTTGTGCCGCTCCCAAATTGAAAGGTGAAAGAAACGTGTTGGAAGGTGATGACAGGAATGAAGTGAACCAGTCGTTTCCTGGCGGGCCGACCCAGATGTGTCTCTAAGAACACACACGCACACACACACACACACACACACACACACACACACACACACACACATGCTCACAAATCTGCACCACATTTTGAGGGGCGTGTGGGTCTGTGGCAAACTGTGTGTCTTCGATGCAAACTTGTGAGCACAAATGTTTGTGTGGGTGTGGCTCAGGAGTTTAATTGGCCTTTTCACTGCAAGGAAACAGAGTGGGAGGAGCCTGGGAATGTGATGGCCACACCTTCGATCACCAGACACCATGCACTCACTCACAACCACGCACAAGTGCATTAAGTGCAGAAAACCGCAGACTGGCCTAATCGTACAAAGTTCTGTTAAAATCCCATTTGTACTAGTTTTAAACAATTGCAGTGCTAATAAATGGGTATATTTTATGTTAGCATTAAGCTAGAGAGCCAACCTTTATCCTGTATGGTTACTTTGTTGTTTTCAGTTTATTCCAATGTATTGTTGATACCAAGCTATATTGTTGGTATTAACATGATTCCTACGTTTATGTGTACTTCATATGTATATTAATGTACTTTCCTTTGTGTGCTTAGTTTGACAGTAACTTCACTGTGGAAAATAGCAACAAAGAACCTCGAGTTGGAAGTTTTTTCATCTGTAAATTAAAGGATTGTTTATATATCTGCCAAATTAAATTTTCAACATCTAGGTCTAGGCAGAAGTCTTGATAAATGACATCATATTTACACCAACCACACACCTGGGGCCTCATCTAACAAGCTTGCGTATGCACAAAAACCTGCCGCACGCTTTTTTTCACGGCAAAGATGAGACGTATCAAAACTGACGTCGACGTGGAAATGTGCGCTGCCCCACGCCAACTTCATAGCTAGCGTATGCACATTTCCACAGGCTGTTGATACTTTAGCTACACACAGAAGTGATGCTGGGTAACAGTTCACACAAAAAAAGTGGACATTTTTACTCCTCAGACTAATTCATGTGCCCATCAGAGACATATGAACAACTACACAGCCCTCCACACACATTTTAATAATGTAAAAAAAGATTTATATGAATATTTGTGAGGACATATATTAAAATGCTCCTTCATTGTCTTTCTGTGACTCCAGCAAATATTTCAGCCACGACTGCCAGGAAAATTGTTCGAGATGCAAAGAAAAATCCACAAATAACTTCAACTGAAATACAGGACTCTCTGAAAAATTGTGGTGTGGCTGTTTCAAGATGCACAATAAGGAGGCACTTGAAGAAAAATGAGCTGCACAGAGACAAGCCTCAAAACTCCTGGAACAAAGTAATTTGGAGTGATGGCTTTCTTCTGGCGACTTGACCATGCAG